>NW_016107432.1:8808574-8812711 GCF_001604975.1 Cebus imitator
AAAAAAAAAAAAAAAAAAGGCAAAGGAAATCAAAGGGCCGCGTGGAAACAGTCGTTTGAGGGGCTACTGTGCTCTCGCCCAGCTCCTCTGCGGACTGAATGGATTCCCCAGCCGTGTCCTTCTCTCCTACCAGGGTGCCTATAGGGGTCAGCTGGGTTCAAGGATGGACAGCTGCTCAGGACAGGGGAAAGCACTGCACAAATGTTTGTTGAAGGTGACGAGGACGATGTTGATTTTTGCATCTGTGGTTGGAAGGACCCTCTGGAATCATTTCACACTCTGTGGCTGACCCAAATCTGGACAACGGTTGTTTGTTCATTTGTTTGTTTGTTGTCACTCTCTTTGTGCCCACTGCCACGGCTCAAGGTCTGTCCCTTCAGAGCAAGAGGTGAACTCCAAAGTCCTCTCAGTCCTGGCTCCTCTGTCAATCCACAGACGGGCAAAAGCCACCGCATCCCCTGGGAGCTTGAGGGAAGCGCGGGCTGTCTGTCCCCAGCGGGCCTCCTGAATCAGCCTCCACATTGTAACAGGATCCTCGGACAATTTGAGAAGCTCTGCTCTAGTCCAGGCTTCTTTTATCTGCAGAGGAAACAAAGGCTCCAAGAGGGCGAGGGACCTGCTCCAAGTCACAGAGAATGTTTGTGCCAGGGCTGGCACTGGCACCCTGGCTCCTGGGCCCCCAGACCGCTGTCTTTGGTCAGGAGCCTTTGGGTAAAATGGGTTGGGGAGGAGTGGCTCTGAGATTCCTGTGTAAGGAGGAAAGCTGTCTTCTGCCCTGACAGCTGTTCAGTGGGAGCACAGTGCCCTTCAAGGACCTCATTCAGCTGTGGATTGGGTACAGGTAAGAAGAAAGTCCAAGCAATTTGCAGATATATAAAATCTCTCCTCTTCCAGAGATGGCTGTGCAGAAACATCATAGCAGTTGGATTGCTTTTGTGTTGACTCAGACCTCTCTGTGCCTTAGTTTCCTCATCTGGAAAAGATATTCCCTCCTGACACCTACACATTGAGCACCTGCCACACGTCAAGTCCAATGTCTGGTGGTCACACAAGTCACAGTGGCATGAGACACAGAAAGGCCATGGCAGTGTCCGCTAAGGTTTCAAGGAAAAGTGAGGGAAAAAAAAATCACAGAGAATCACAGTCTACGACTGTAGAAAATATCTATTGACTCCATTTGCCAAAGCAGGCGTTTACAACTTTACCTTTCCTAAATGCTCGACTGGATGAAACGAAACTGCTTCTCCCATGAACCCATGTGAGAGAATGATGGCACTAAAAGGAGCTTCAGATAGGAAATTTTCTGGTCCACCTTCATTTTCCAGAAGGGGAAATCGAGGAACAGAGAGGTGCAGAAACTTCCCTGGGGACACACAGCATGAGTAGTAGCACCATGTTATGGACAGAATGATTGTGTTCCCTCCAAATGCATGTGTTGAAGCCTTAACTCCCAAGGCGATGGTATTTGGAGGTGGAGCCTTTGCAGATAGTGTGGCTGAGATGAGGTCATGAGGCTGGTATCTTCATGATGGGATTCGTGCCTTTATAGGAAGAGACCAGAGAGTTCCTCTCTCACTCCACTATGCAAGAACACAGCAAGAAGGCAGCTGTCTGCAAGCCTGGACAGGAGCCCTCACCAGACAAGAAGTAGCTGGTGCCTCCGTCTTGAACTGTCAGCCTCCAGAACCATGAGAAATCGGTGTTGTCTGAGCTACCCTACGGCAATGAGTGTTTTGTTATAGCAGCTAGAGCTGACTGAGACACGCCAGAACTACCCATCCTTTTTCTGGTGCACTTTATACTTCACGTTCTTCTACCCCAACCCCTCATGAGAAGCCACAAGTCAACCAGCACTGACAAGTACCCTCCTTCTGCTAGGGTTAGGCTGGTGATTGAGACGTGGTTACAGTCACACTGAACTCCAGGGAAGCTCACAGCTTAGCAGTGCCTGAGCTGAGAAGGTCCTGCTCACATAAAAGCCAGGACACTAGAAGGATGGGAGGCGAATCCCCCAGTGTGTGTGAGGGCGTGGGACTGAAGTGGACAGGACCCTCCTAGGGACTGGGTACCCTAAGCAAAGCGCCTGGGACCCCCATGCTGCTGGAAGGGCTTTCCAACAAAAATGCTAGAGAGCTGGAAAAGTAATTTTTGGCTCCACAAGGAGAAAAGCAAACTACAAAGTCAAAACGAATAAATGTTTAATTAAATGTCTACAGAAGGTAGCACCGCGTCAACATCATTAAACTGCTAGATTAATTATTCCAAAAAATTTCATTACATGTGAAAACGATTTAGATTTTCTCACTTTGCAAGAATTTCCCAGTACACCCAATCATTTCTGTGAAATCAGTCACTGTAAATTAGTGCCTTGTAGCCAACTAAAAGCAAAATCAAAGTTATAAAAAAAAATCCTTTCAGAAATTATGGAATAAAAAGGGCCTATGTAATGTGTTTTTAACACTTTGCCATGATGACAGCCAGGCCACATGAAAGAAAGGCAGCTAAGGGCCTGCAAGGTACTGACCTGGTCCCTTAACTAGCTGGTGTCACTCTCTCTGATGGGCATCCCTAGGAATATCACTTCGCAACTTTGAGCTTCAGTTTTTCCCCTTCTGAAATATCCAAGGGGTCCGTAACCCACGCCGTGAGACCTTGTTGTGAGGATCCGAAGCCTCAAGCCAGGCAGTAAAGAGGTGTAAGAGCCAGACAAGATCTCACTTACCTGGGACGAAAAATTTAAGAGGGCCCCCAACATCTCACTAACCAAGACAAAGAATACTTTGATGCAATATACTTTTAATCAAAATAAATCTATTTTTTAATTTAAATAAATAAATAAATGAAGGGTTTAAACATACACACACACAAGATGACAAAAATGCTAAATATTTAAACATCTGTCTGGTACTCTGCAGTCACCCTGCCCAGTAGCAACCCTTCTAACTCTGTGATCTGGGGCCTCTGTGATCTGGGGCTTCTTCTGAGCCGGGCTTCTTCTGAGCCTCGCTTCATTGATGTGCACAGTGAGGTGATGTGTACAATGGGGTGATGTGTACAATGGGGTGATGTGTACAGTGGGGCGATCTGTAGAAATGGGTGATGTGTACAATGGGGTGAGGTGTACAATGGGGTGATGTGTACAATGGGGCAATCTGTAGAATGAGGTGACGTGTACAATCAGGTGGTGTACAATGGGGTGATCTGTATAATGAGGTGATCTGTACAATGGCATCAGCTGGACAGTGGGGTGATCTGTACAATGGGTGAGGTGGACAATGGGGTGAGCTGGACAATGGGGCTCCTCATCCCACCCACCTTGCAGAGTGATCCAGGACAGGAAATGGGTTAATAGAAGCACGAGCGTTTAGAAGAGTGCCTGGCAGGCCTAAGGGTGAGCGGGTGTTGTACTGCACTCAGCGCGAGTGTCGGAGAAAACCCAGGTCACACTGTCACCCACGAGGTTACGCTGGGGCCTGGGCTTGGCGCAGGCGCGTTCTGGTCGCCGTCGGAGTGGCCTGTGCTGCCATTCCCGTCCTCAGGGAGGCTCTTCCGGGCTCCGGGGGCAGCGCGCCGGGCGCCGGGCGTGGGGGGCCAGGCGCTTCTGCCCGCGGGACCCCGCCGCGCGCCCGTCTCCGCCTTTGTCCCGCTCACGCCGACGGCCGCGCGCTCCTCTCAGCGCCGCCAGGCGGCCCGCGCCCTTTGTCTAACCCCGGGCGTCTGGGGCGGAGCTGACACTTGATCCCGTGGCCCAGCGAGTTAGGCTCGGCCGCACTTCAAAGGGGGCTCGACCGTCCCTCTCCGACGGCGACCGGGCGGGGCAGCGCCAGCCGAGAGGCTAACCCGCTCCTTTGGGGTTGGGAGGCGCCTTCCCCAAAGGGGTCCAATAATGAAACCCTTTTTGTCCATTGCAGGCTCAGGCTGTCTGTGTAATTATCTTTAGGTTTTTCATTTCGGAAATGAAACAGCTCCTCCCTTGGCTATTTCTGGGACCAAAGGGTTCCTTGAAGCTGACCGGGCAGGAGAGTCCACGCTGGGAGTAAATCACTGCAAACGTTTGTCGGGGGCTGGCTGGATTAGCTCAGTTTCAGAAAGAAAACTGGTGTGTGTGTGTGTGTGTGTGTGTGTGTGTGTGTGTGT
>NW_016107432.1:8812981-8817453 GCF_001604975.1 Cebus imitator
GGAAGGGGGATCCCATCTCTTTCACAGCCGCTCACACAGTTTTCGTGCCTTGCAATGCCCCACCTGCTACCTAATGACCTACCCTCCCCTAAGGCCCTGCTCAACTCACCTTCACTGAGAAGTCTTCTCTGTCCTCCAGCCCCCTCCTTGGTTAAGCCCAAGGTCTCTGAAGCTGCATTTTACTGGTTGGATACTGTATTAGTCCATTCCCACACTGCTAATAGAGACGTACCTGAGACCGGGTAATTTATAAAAGGAAGAGGTTTAATTGACACAGTTTAGCATGGCTGGGAGGCCTCAGGAAACTTACAATCGTGGCAGAAGGGGAAGCAAACACATCCTTCTTCGCATGGTGGCAGGAAGAAGTGCTGGGCAAAGAGGGGAAAAGCCCCTTATAAAACGCCAAATCTAATGAGAACTCACTCACTATCATAAGAACAGCATGAAGGTAACAGCCTCCATGACTAAATTACCTCTCACCTGGTCCCTCCCACAACACGTGCGGATTCAAGATGAGATTTGGGTGGGGACAAAGCCAAACTATATCAGATTCTTAGCTGGTTGGATTCCCGGCTGGAGCACACTCCCGCCCTGTGAGCTAGGCATTAGCAGGACCAGGTGTTGAGAATGCAGTGTCTGGACTGGGTTTCCCACAGGCTGACTCTTAGAGAATGAGTGGGCAAAGGATTTGTGAAAGAAGTGGTCTCAGAAGAAAGCAAGAGGGGAGTGGAGGAAGCAGGACAGGAAAGGTGAAGAGGCCTACATGGACATCATGTCACAAGTCCCAGTCCCAGCCTGATCCGGAGCTCCCCAGAGTAGATTACATCTGCTTGGAGGCAAGGAACACAGACTGTTCTACCCTCCTGCCTGTCCGTTTTTGAACTGTCGACGCTCACTGCCATTGCAGAAATGGCTCCAGTAGCCCAGGGAAGTCCCACCAAGAAGGCCACATGGTGAGTCTTAAGAGTGGAGCTCACAGAAGCATGGAGGATGGGCATGCAGAGCCAGGAAAGGGCATGCAGGGTATCTAGGGCCCCAGGCGGACCCAGTAGTGCCTGCAGCAGCACCTCACAGTGAGTGTGCCACATCATGGCCTGGAAAACACTCTAGTGCTCTTTTTATATACATTAGTGTCTGTCTCTCCCAATGAACAACCAGCTCTTTGAGGGCAGAGACAATGAGAAAAGTCTCTAGCAAGGAATGAGTACTGTATTCCATGCTGTTGACACCAGTCTTAGAAATTCCAATAAGCATTGGTTCACCATCCTCCATGCATCAGACTCTATGCCAGCAATATGGACTAGGATGGCTTGGTTACCTAGTGAAACACCCCACTAGACTGCAGCTTTTTAAGGGAAAGTGCTGTATCTTGTTCTCCATTTTCAGCCTTAGTACTTAGCACAGAGCCTTTTATAATTGTAGGAGCTCAATAAATATTTGATGAATGAATGAGTGACTTGTCTCAGGGAGTTGGAGTTCAGGGCCTAGTACAAGAGGTGCACAATATATTAAATATTTTTTAAAAGCCAAATACGAAAATAGTAGCAGAGAGAGAAAATTATTAACTTGGGGTCAATGAAAGTTTCACAGAGTCAGAATATTTGAAATGGAGGGGTTTATCAAGCCTGGGAAAAGCATTCCAAGCAGAGAGACAGCCTGTGCAAAAGCAAACAGGAACGAAAGAAGCTAGCTGGTTCTGGGAAATGGGGGCCCTCCAGCGCCAACATCACATGGGAACTTGGGGAAAGTTAGTGATGATGTAATGATTTCAGGGAGTACTGCAGAAATGGGTGATTTTCATTTTCTTCTCAGATTTCACTGTAGCCTTTGAAAATGGTAGAGCCACAAACGGTGAAAATTGATCCACTGTTCCAAGGGGAAGGGGCCTAAGCTGCTGCTGAACAGGGGTGATTCCTGTGCCTCATTTCAGTTGGTCAGGTGGGACAGGTGGAGTAAGGAGAGCCTCTATCAAAGGGTTGCCTGGAGCACAATGTCAGGCTATGTGTATTAGTTTATTTTCACACTGCTATGAAGAACTACCTGAGACTGGGTAATCTATAAAGAAAAGAGGTTTAATTACCTCACAGTTCCCATGACTGTGGAGGCCTCAGGAAACTTACAATCATGATGGAAGGCAAAGGGGAAGGCAGGCATGTTATACATGATGGCAGGAAATGTGGAAAGAGGGGGTGCCACACTTTAAAACCATCAGATCTCAGGAGAACCCACTCACTGTCGTGAGAACAGCAAGGGAGAAATCCACCCCTATGATCTAATCACCTCCCACCAGGCCCCTCCTCCCACACATGGGGATTACAGTTTCATATGAGATTTGGTTGGGTACACAGAACAAAACCATATCACCATGGAACCTGTAGAAGGTATCCAAGGAGGAGGGCTGCCTGGCACTAGTGCTGGAGCTCTGGCTAAATGAAGAAAGCCTGCACCAAAAGGAGCAGCTCAGGGTAGGATGTTAGATCCAAGGTGAGGAAGGTGACCCCACAGAGATGTCAGAGGCCAGGCGGGATGAGCAGAGCATCCATGCATGGAGAAGGCCTACCACCAGCTGTCAGGGCTCAATGAACCAAGGATAACATCCTTCTAAGGGAGAGAATGGCAGTGGAGATGGGGGATTATTTATATCCACGGGGATTGATCAGGTAAGTAAACATATTAAAAATAAAGGAGACAGATTTCTCACTGTTTGAGAATCAAGTTACAAATATGGAAAGAGAAAATCTGGAAAGACTCTTGTGGACTGGATTGTGATTGGAGGTATTGATAGGAACTCATGGCATTCAATAGCTAAATAGACATAGAAATATGGATGAAAAATATGTGAGTATGTATGCATACTCGCAACTGGATGTGTATACACACACAAACATTCCTTAGTTTTGTTTATTGAGAGAACCTGAGAGCACTGACACTCCAAGAGCAGTGAGTGGGCCTACATTGTACCCAGGTTTTGGGTTCTAAATGCCATCTCAACTAAAAGGAAGATGCACCCTTGGAGAAATGGGTGATTCTGGGACTGAGGCAGAAAGGAGCCTGGAACATCTTGTTACCTAGTGAGTAAGTGCCCAAAGAATGATGGAAACATGCCAGAAGGACACAGAAGCCATCACTGGTCCTTTCTGGAGTAATCTAAATACAAATAAGGCATGAGAGTTAAGAATTGTGGCCCACAGTGGGGAGGATCCAAGATGGCTGAATAGGAACAGCTCCAGAGTGCAGTTCCCAGCAAAAATAACACAGGGGGTGAGTGAACACCATATTTCCAAACAAGTTTTCACGTCCACAGACCAGGAGATTCCTGGGACGAAAAGCACCACAAGTTTTCAGCACAGTGGTTTCAGCCAGTGCCGGGTTGGCACACAGAAACTCACACAAATCTGGGCAGCCATTTCAACTGGCGCCAGGCACGCCTGGGAGACAGAGCCACCTATTCAACTGAAAGGGAAGAGGCAGAGCCAGGGAGCCAGGCGATCTGGCTCGGTGGGTACTACCCCCACAAAACAAGCAATATGAAACGCTCTGGACTGAGAGTTTCACAGTAAGCGCAGCTGGACCTGGGACGGTCCAGCTCAGTGTGGGGAAGGGCAATCACCACTACCGAGGCAGTTCACACAGCAACTGGGCAGAAACTGCCACAGCTCAGCAACACCTTTGCTGGCAGACTGTGACTAGACTACTCCATGTGGGGCAGGGCATCAGTGAAAAAATGCAGCAGGACCTCAGGAACTTATAAATAAAGTCAACCTTCCTAGGACAAAGCACCTGGGAAAAGAGGCAGTTATGAGTTCCACTGCAGCAGACTTAAAGGTACCAGCCCAGCAGCTCTGCATGGAAGAACAGAGTTCCTAGAACAGCACTTGAGCTCCTATAAGAGACAGACTGTCTCCTCAAGCAGCTCCCTGACCCCCGTATACCCAAAGAGACACCTCATAAAGGAGAGCTCAGAATGACATCTGGTGGGTACCCTTCTGGGACGAAGATAACAGAAGAAGAAACCAGCAGCAACCCTTACTGTTCTGCAGCCCCCATGGGTGATCCCCAGGCAAGCAGGGTCTAGAGTGGAACTCCAGCAGTCCTGCAGCAGAGAGACCTGACTGTTAGAAGGAAAACTAAGAAACAGAAAAAAATAGCCTCAACAACAACAAAAACTACAAAGACCACAGGTAGATAAAGCCACTAAGATGGGAAGAAACCAGCACAAAAAGGATGAAAACACCAAAAATCAGAACACCTCTCCTCCTCCAAAGGATCACAACTCCTCATCAGCTAGGGATCAAATATGGCTGGAGAATGAATCTGGTGAATTGACAGAAACAGGCTTCAGAAGATGGATAATAACAAACTTCTCAGAGCTAAAAGAACATGTGCTAACCCAATGCAAAGAAACTAAGAACCTAGAAAAAAGGTTAGATGAGATGCTAACTAGAATAAACAACTTAGAGAAGAATATAAAC
>NW_016107432.1:8817468-8835448 GCF_001604975.1 Cebus imitator
CAGAAGAAAGGATATCAGAGACTGAAGATCAACTCAACGAAATAAAACAAGAAGGCAAGAATAGAGTAAAAAGGAATGAACAAAGCCTCCAAGAAATATGGGATTATGTGAAAAGGCCTAATCTATGCCTGACAGGTGTAACTGAATGTGAAGGAGAGAATGAATCCAAGCCGGAAAACACTCTTCAGGATATTATCCAGGAGAACTTCCCCAACTTAGCAAGGCAGGCCAACATTCAAGTCCAGGAAATACAGAGAGCACCACAGATATTCCTCAAGAAGGGCAACCCCAAGGCACATAATCATCAGATTCACCAGGGTTGAAATGAAGGAAAAAATGCTAAGGGCAGCCAGAGAGAAAGGTCGGTTACCCACAAAGGGAAGCCCATCAGACTCACAGAAGATCTCTCTGCAGAGACCCTACAAGCCAGAAGAGAGTGGGGGCCAATATTCAATATCCTTAAAGAAAAGAACTTTCAATCTAGAATCTCATATCCAGCCAAACTAAGCTTCATAAGTGAAGGAGAAATAAAATCCTTTATGGTCAAGTAATTGTTGAGAGATTTTGTCACCACCAGGACTGCCTTACAAGAGCTCCTGAAAGAAGCACTAAACAAGGAAAGGAACAACCAATACCAGCCACTCCAAAAACATACCAAATGGTGAAGACCATCGACACAATGAAGAAAATGCATCAACTAACAGGCAAAACATCCAGCTAGCATCAAAATGGCAGGATCAAACTTACACATAATAATATTAACCTTAAATGTAAATGGGCTAAATGCCCCAGTCAGAAGACACAGACTGGTAAATTAGATAAAAAGTCAAGACCCATCAGTGTGTTGTATTCAGGAAACCCATCTCACATGCAAGGACACACATAGGCTCAAAATAAAGGGATGGAGGAAGATTTATCAAGCAAATGGAGAGCAAAAAAAGGCAGGAGTTGGAGTCCTAGTCTCTGATAAAATGGAGTTTAAACCAACAAAGATCAAAAGAGACAAAGAAAGGCATTACATAATGGTAAAAGGATCAATGCAACAAGAAGAGCTAACAATCCTAAATATATACACACCCAATACAGGAGCACCCAGGTACATAAAGCAAGTTCTTAATGACCTACAAAGAGATATAGACTCCCACACAATAATAGTGGGAGACTTTAACACTCCACTGTCAATATTAGACAGATCAACAAGACAGAAAATTAACAAGAATATCCAGGACTTGAACTCAGATCTGGAACAAGTGGACCTAATAGACATCTACAGAAATCCCCACCCCAAATCCACAGAATGTACATTCTTCTCAGCACTGCATTGCTCCTACTCTAAAACTGACCACATAATTTTAAGTAAATCACTCCTCAGCAAATGCAAAAGAACAGAAATCATAACAAACAGTCTCTCAGACCACAGGGCAATCAAATTAGAACTCAGAGTTAAGAAATTAACTCAGAACCACACAACTTCATGGAAACTGAACAACTGGCTGCTGAATGTCAACTGGACAAACAATGAAATGAAGGCTGAAATAAAGATGTTCTTTAAAATCAATGAGAATGAAGATAGATACAACATACCAGAATCTCTGGGACACATTTAAAACAGTGTCTAGAGGGAAATTTAAAGAAATAAATGCCCACATGAGAAGCGAAGAAAGATCTAAAATTGACACCCTATCATCAAAATTGAATGAGCTAGAGGAGCAAGATAAAAAAAACTCAAAAGCTAGCAGAAGACAAGAAATAACTAAGATCAGAGCAGAACTGAAGGATAGAGGCACAAAAAAACCCTTCGAAAAATCAATAAATCCAGGAACTGGTTTTATGAAAAGATCAACAAAATAGACAGACCGCTAGCCAGATTAAAAAAAAAAGTAAAGGAAAAAGAATCAAATAGATGCAATGAAAAACGATAAAGGGGTTATCACCACTGATTCCACAGAAATACAAGCTACAATCAGAGATAACTACAAACAACTCTATGCACATAAACCAGTAAGCCTGGAAGAAGTGGGTAAATTCCTGGACACTTGCATCCTCCCAAGCCTAAACCAGGAAGAAGTTGAAACCTTGAATAGACCAATAACAAGGACTGAAGTTGAGGCAGCAATTAATAGCCTATCAACCAAAAAAAGTCCAGGTCCAGATGGGTTCATAGCTGAATTCTACCAGACGTACAAAGAGGAGCTGGTACCATTCCTTCTGAAACTATTCCAAAAAGTACAAAAAGAGGGAATCCTTCCCAAATCATTTTATGAGACCAACATCATTCTGATACCAAAACCCGGCAGAGACTCAACAAGAAAAGAAAACTTCAGGCCAATATCCATGATGAACATAGACACAAATATCTTCAATAAAATACTGGCAAACTGACTGCAACAGCACATCAAAAAGCTTATCCATCACGATCAAGTAGGCTTCATTTTGGGGATGCAAGGCTGGTTCAACATACACAAGTCTATAAATGTAATCCACACATACACAGAACCAAAGACAAAAAACACATGATTATCTCAATAGATGCAGAGAAGGCCTTTGACAAAATTCAACAGCCCTTTATGCTAAAAACTCAATAAACTAGGTATCAAAGGAACATATCTCAAAACAATAAAAGCTATTTACAGCAAACCTACAGCCAACATCATACGGAATGGGCAAAAACTGCAAGCATTCTCTTTGAAATCCAGCACTAGACAAGGATGCCCTCTCTCATCACTCCTATTTAATATAGTATTTGAAGTTCTAGCCAGAGCAATTAGGCAAGGAAAAAAAAAGGGTATTCAATTAGGAAAACGGGAAGTCATTGTCTCTATTTGCACATGACATGATTGTATATTTAGAAGACCCTATCATCTCAGCCTAAAATCTCCTTAAACTGATAAGCAACTTCAGCAACGTCTCAGGATACAAAATCAATGTGCAGAATCGCAAGCATTTCTATAATAACAGACTAACAGAGAGCCAAATCATGAGTCAACTCCCATTCACAATTGCTACAAAGAGAATAAAATACCTAGGAATACAACTAACAAAGGATATAAAGGACCTCTTCAAGGAGAACTACAAACCACTGCTCAACAAAGTAAGAGAGGACACAAACAGATGGAGAAACATTCCATGCTCATGGTTAGGAAGAAACAATATCATGAAAATAGCCATACTGCCCAAAGTAATTTATAGATTCAACACTATTCCCATCAAGCTACCAAGGACCTTCTTCACAGAAGCAGAAAAAACCGCTTTAAACTTCATATGGAACCAAAAGAGAGCCCGCATAACCAAGACAATCCTAAGCAAAAAGAACAAAGCCAGAGGCATCACACTACCTGATTTCAAACTATAATACAAGACTACAGTAATCAAAACAGCATGGTACTTGTACCAAAACAGATCTATAGGCCAATGGAACAGAACAGAGGCCTCGGAGGCAATGCCACACATCTACAACCATCTGATCTTTGACAAACCTCACAAAAACAAGCAACGGGGAAAGGATTCCTGTTTAATAAATGGTGTTGGGAAAACTGTATAGCAGTATGCAGAAAGCAGAAACTGGACCCCTTCCTGACACCTTACACTAAAATTAACTCCAGGTGGACTAAAGACTTAAACATAAACCTAACACCATAAAAACCCTAGAAGAAAACATAGGCAAAACCATTCAGGACATAGGCATAGACAAGGAGGACTTCATGACTAAAACACCAAAGCATTGGCAACAAAAGCCAAAATAGACAAATGGAACCTAATTAAACTCCAGAGCTTCTGTACAGCCAAAGAAACAATCATTAGAGTCAACTGGCAACCAACAGAATGGGAAAAAATTTTGCAACCTACCCATCTGACCAAGGGCTAATATCCAGAATCTACAAAGAACTAAAACAGATTTATAGGAAAAAACAAACAAACCCATCCAAAAGTGGGTGAAGGATATGAACAGACACTTTTCAAAAGAAGACATATATGAGGCCAACAAACATATGGAAAAAGGCTCATCATCACTGATCATTAGAGAAATGCAAATCAAAATCACATTGAGATATCACCTCATGCCAGTTAGAATGGCGATCATTAAAAAATCTGGAGACAACAGATGCTGGAGAGGATGTGGAGAGATAGGAACACTTTTACACTGTTGGTGGTAGTGTAAACAACCATTGTGGAAGACAGTGTGGCGATTCCTCAAGGACCTAGAAATAGAAATTCCATTTGATACAGCAATCCCATTACTGGATATATACCCAAAGGATTACAAATCATTCTGTTATAAAGACACATGCACACGTATGTTCATAGTGGCACTGTTTACAATAGCAAAGACCTGGAACCAACCCAAATGCCCATTAATGATAGACTGGGCAAGGAAAATGTGGCACATATACACCATGGAATACTATGCAGCCATAAGAAATGATCAGTTTGTGTCCTTTGTAGGGACATGGATGAATCTGGAAACCATCATTCTCAACAAACTGACACAAGAACAGAAAATCAAACACTGCATATTCTCACTCACAGGTGGGTGTTGAACAGTGAGAACACATGGACACAGGGAGGGGAGCATCACACACAGGGGTCTGTTGCAGGGGCCCAAGGGAGGGACAGTGGGGAGGTGGGGAGGTCAGGGAGGGTAACATGGGGAGAAATGCCAGATATAGGTGACGGGGGGGTGGAGGCAGCAAACCACATTGCCATTTGTGTACCTATGCAACAATCCTGCATGATCTGCACACATTCCCCAGAACCTAAAGTACAATAACAAAGCAAAACAAAAAAAGAATTGTGGCTCACAGAATAAAACAAGAAAACAGGAGTCTATAGTGTTATTAATAACTGAATACATTGCAAGTCTCATGAGGAACAGGATATTTATATAAAAATAATTATCTACTGCCAACGGAAAAACAGTAAAAATAGTAACTTAACAGTGGAGAAAGTGAGCAGATGCCGCTTCAACCAGGTGATGCAGGTGGACATAATCAGTAATGGGACAAATTGAGTTCATGTGTCATCTGATAGGATGCAACCTAGAGAACACAGTGCCATTTCTGTGATATTTCTGTCTAACATGCATATCCTAATTCTAACCAGGGTGAAATGTCAGACAAATGCTGATGGAGGGACATTCTATCAAATGACTGGCCAGTCATCTTCAAAGGAGTCAAGGATGGTCATGAAAATCACAGAAAGGCTGAGGAAGCATTTCAGACTGAAGGAGACTAAAGGAACTTGATATCTAAAGGCAATGTATGATCCCACCCTGGCTCCTTTGTTATAAAGAGCATTACTGCGATAAATGATGAAACCTGAATGTGGTCTGAGGACCACATGGTAAAATGCATGTTGTGAACGTAATGATACTGATGGTCATTCTCTCTGCTGGAAATACACAGTAAAGTGTCCCAGGGTGACAGGCATCATGCTGGCAACTTACTTTCAGATGATTCAGGGAAAAAAATTATTTGTACCATACTTGTAACTTTTTTGTAAATTTGAGATGATGTTAAATATATGTAACGTATAAAACTTAAATCATATTACTCCACTGCTCAGATTACAATTTGAGATGAGATTTGGGTGGGGACACAGAGCCAAACCATATTGCCATGGAACCTGAAGAAGGTGTCCAAGGAGGGGGACGCATAGAGTTTGGATACCTTTCCTGGTACACTTTATATCTCATGTCCTTATAACTCACCCCCTCCCCCATGAGAAAGTCACAGTTCTACCAGCTCTGACACATTTCCCCTTTCTAGTAGAGTTAGGCAGGTGATTGAGACATGGTTATGTTTACACTGTAACCTTTGTGCTTCCCTATAACCTTTGGGATGAATATAGAGTCCTGACCATGGTCCCTGAGTCCTACATGGCCTTGCCCACCTCCTGCCCCAGGCCCTGTACCTGGCCGTGTTTTAGCCACACTGGCCTGCTGGAGGTTTCTGGAACATTCCAAATGCTCTCCTACCTCTGGGCCTTTGCACTTGCTCTTCCCTTTGATCCTCGCAGATTTCCACATGGTAGTCAGTCACCTGCATCCCTCCTCCTGCGTTGACTTTCTTCATCATGCTTTCACTACCAGATATTTTAAGATGATGATCTGGTTTGGCTCTGTCCCTATCCAAATCTCATCTTGAATTCCCACGTGTTGTGGGAGGGACCCAGTGGGAAGTAATTGAATCATGGGGGCAGGTCTTTCCTGTGCTCGTTTCATGATAGTGAATACATCTTGTGAGATCTGATGGTTTTAAAAATGAGAGTTTCCCTGCACAAGCTGTCTCTCTTTGCCTGCTGCCATCCATGTAAGCTGTGACTTGCTCCTCCTTGCCTTCTGCCATGATTGTGAGGCCTCCCCAGCCATGTGGAACTGTAAGTCCATTAAACCTCTCTTATTTGTGTAAATTGCCCAGCCTCAGATGTGTCTTTATGAGCAGTATGAAACAGACTAATACAGATGCGTTTCTCTGTGTGTTGTTTGTTTCTTCACTAGAAAGTCAACTCTCTGTGGGCAGGAACTCTGTTGCTTCTCTCTACTCCCAACACCTAGAAGAGTTCCAGCACTGTGGGGATGGGTCAGTAATTATTCCTGAGTGAGGAGTGCCAGGCCCCTGGTGAGGGCCTTCCCTCATCACCTTGCACCAAAGTGGGCCTACCTATGTTCTCACTTTGAAGATGAGGAAGTTGAGGCTCAGAGAAGTGAATTGATTCACCCAAGAACACACAGCTAATATCCAGAAGAAGTAGGGTTTGAACTATCAATTGAAACACACACACACAGTGCAAGACAGGTTTTATTCAGACTCCTGCTTTGGGGGAGAGACTCCAGGACAGACAGAGCTCAGCCCCAATTAAAGGGGACTGAAGCTTCTGAAGGGAGAACAGAGAGAGAACCAAAAGGGACCCTGGGGAAGTAAAGAGGGGGAACAAAAAGGGCCTGGGGTCTATGTGGAAATGGAAATTACAGAAGGGGTCACTAGAGAATTCCTGAAAATGGTTTCGTGCAAGCTATTTGGGACAATGTACGCTTTGTGGTTTGGTAGCATCGCATTTTCTTGAGTAAAGACTTAGTGTGAAGCAGGGGTGGGGTCACCTTCAGAGACAGCCTAGAGCAGGTGGAGCCAGCCTGAAGTGTGGTCAAGCCTCAAGCATGGTGCCTGAGGGTGAAACTCGTGCCTCAGGAGAGCTCACTGTTCACAGAACCCAGGACTTCAAGCTCTGGAGCAGGGCACAGGGAGGGGCATTTTGAAAATTATTTTTCAAAGGAAATCTAGGGGCCAAAGAGAAGCCCATTGTCTATTTCTTTGGTATCTCATCCTCTCATAGTGCTGATCCGAAGGCCGTGCCCAGACCCCTGCTGGGTAGTTGTCAGGGTGGCCGTGCCCATGAGCTCGAAGCCAGACACATGGGAGTTCCAATCCCAGCCCTGCCACTTAACCCCAGGTGACACTGAGTAAGTGACTTAACTTTCCTGAACCTGAGTTTCCTAATCTCAATCATGTTACCTACCTGGCAGCTTGTTGGAAGGCCCACATAAACCAAAATGTGCACATGCCAAGCACAGTGTGTGACCAGTAGCAGTAATCCATAAGTGGGCTGATAAATCCATCACAGGCTGGGTTATGACACTGTTCACTCGAGCCTAGCAACTAGAGAGTCCAAGAGATGAAAGATCAGGGAGGAAGGACCACACCGTCTCTGCTGGAGGCCTGGAGGGGAAGCTCCTGGTGACAGAGGCTGGATTCTGAAGTGTCTCTTCTTTGACATTGGTTCTAGTCCCATTCGTGTTTTGCGTGAGATTTGCCCCCAGACCCTATGGACTGAGCCAAGCCCCACAGAGGTGGTGCTTCTCCCTCCCTGCTCAGTGCCCAACCCTTCTGCTTCAAAGCCTCCATGGAGATGGGCTTTCTCATTTGGCCAAGGCGGCCAATTCCACTGAAGTATGTGGTATCATCCACAGGCTGTTGGCTCAATGTGGAGAAACACAAAACCATCTTGAAACGCAACTTTACAGTTTTGATTTTGCTTGTTTATAAATATATACTCTAAGCAAGCTGCCACCGCCTACAATCCGGTCTCTTCTCTGGCATCTAATTACCTTTAGAGCATGAACATCAACATCAAGATGTTTTTTCCCCAGCCAAAGAGAAATTGGAAACATTTGATACCCTTTTAGCCATTAAGGATGGATGGGAGGGGGACGTTATAAAATTCATACCTATTGCAATTTTTGATAGTCTTTGTGTCTAGCTAGGAAATAGAGCCCCACCTTGCTGTGTCCTGTCAAGTTACCATCCATTCACTCAACAAATATTTATTGAGCACCCTCTCTAGGGCAAGCAGCACTCTAGATACTTGGTCAGCAGACACAACAGGTGATGATCCTGCCATTGACACCTTGGCACAGATGGTGCCCTCTGCCAGGTTCACCTTTCTCCTTGCTCTACCTGGTGAATTTCAATTATCCTTCAGGACTCAGTTCAAACCCATCTCCTCTGGAAGGGTTTCCCGGTGTGCTTTCTCTGTTTTGTCATAGCACTTTGTACATATCCCTTTTATTGCACTTTATTACCTTGTTTTCTACATTAATAGACTATCCCGGGGGGGGGTAGTTGTAGGTTTACAGAAAAATTGAGTAGAAGTATAGATAGAGTTACCATATACCTATCTCAATGCCTCCTCACTCAGACTTTCCTGAATATTAACATCTCGCATTAATGTGGTACATTTTTTTGCAATTGATGAGTAAATATAGATACATTATTGTCAACCAAAATCTGTAGATTACATTAGGGTTCACTCTTTGTATTGTATATCCTATGGGTTTGACAAAGATATAATGACATGTATCCACCATTACAGTATCATACAGATAGTTTCATTGCCCCAAAAGTCCTCTGTGTTCTACCTATTTATCCCTCTCCCCCTCCCCTGAGCCCCTGGCAACCACTGATCTTTTGACTGTCTCGGATAGAACCAGAATGTCCTATCGTTGAAATCCTGCAGTATATAGCCTTTCAGATTGGGTTATTTTACTAGCAATATGAATTTTAGTTTCCACCGCATTTTCTTATGGCTTGATAGCTCATTTACTTTTAGTGCTGAATAATATTCCATTGCATGCATGTACCATAGTTTCTTTATCCATTCACCTATTGAAAGACAACCTGGTTGTTTTCATGCTTTGGCAGTTATAAACAAAGTTACTGTAAACGTCAGAGTGCAAGTTTTCGTGTGAATGTAAGTTTTCAGCTCCTTTGGATAAATACCAAGGAGCATGCTTGCTGGATCTTATGGTAAGAGTATGCTTAGCTTTGCAAGAAACTTCCAAACTGTCTTCGGAAGTGGCTGTACCATTTTGCATTCCCACCAGCAACAAGTAAGAATTCCACTTACTACTTTTCATTTTATCTGTTAACTGCTCTTCCCCCACCACCATCTACCCTTCAGATTGTGAGCTACCTGAGCACGATGGCCACATGTTGTTTATCATTGCATCTTTAGCATTTGGCACTGAAATGTTTACAGGATTATTTGTGGAGCTTAAATTTTAAATTGCAGAATGATCCCTCAAGTAACAGCACATACCTCTCGATGCTACTTTGGTAGTGGGGAGGGGACTTATAGGCATATGTTATGGCCAATGGAAGACCTAGTTTCTGTTCTGTGGATATGTTGTTATCTATAGCACGTTGACATCAAGTTTAAATAATGTTCAGAACTAGAGTCCAATCATAGTCTTCAAATAACTTATCCTTTATATTCTCATTTTGTAACTTTTATGATTTTGTTAATAAACTGTTAAATAATTGACCATCCTGACCATGATAACTATACATATCGGCTCCCACCTAGATCCCACAAAAGACTTACACATCTCAACCACAGCAATCTTTTTGCAATCCACTGGGGAAGACAGACCACGGAATAGATAAGGACAGGGAAGAACCCAGAGCTGCAACAGAAGGAAGCATTGAGGACCACGGATGCCCACAGAAATCCTAATCCAGATTTGTCTTCGGAGGGTGCAATTGGTTAGATTCCTGTTCAGCAAATACTTGCTTTCTCCTTCCCTCTCCTGGGAATTGTAGTCTTCCTTGTCAGACCCAGCCATAGGACTTGCTGTGGCCAATGGAACATGAGTGGTCATGATGCAAGCAGAAGCTTTTGATGTGCTCACATGGTTTCATCTTTTTTGCTCTCTTAATCCACCAGGAAGAGAGCATCCCCTAGGTACTTGGTGCTCCCTAGGTTAGGGTTCTGGAATGAGAGACACAAAAGCAAACCTGAACCTACATCCTGGGCCAGAGCCCCTTCAGCTAACCTGCAGACCTGCAAGTGGGAAAAAATGTTTATTAATGTTTGGGGGTTATTTGTTACACAGCATAATCAGCAATAGTGACTAGCACAGAAATCCTCCTGGGGAAGGAGGAACAATAAGAAATGTTATCCAGATGGACAGGGAAAGGTTAAGAGAAAAGCTGGTTTAGTGCAGACAGCTGTGAGTACAACGAATAATATTTATAACTGGCTTGAGGCCACTCAATGATTCACTACAAATGAAAAGTAGATGGATGGAAGGCAGAGTTGAGCTGGTAACAATCACTATGGTAATCACTGTTAGTATCTAAACCGCTCGCTCCCTCCTGGCAATGGCTCATTACTGGTGTGCCAATCATGATTATCCTGTTCCTAACTTTCCCAGCCTCTTTGCAGCTGGGGAGTAGCTAGTGACCCAGATCAGGCCCTTGAGACCTAAACAAAAATTTTCTCATGGATTTCTGGGAAAGGCTTTTCTTTCCTGATGAAAGATGTCAGATGTGGTTAAGCCAGTCTTTCCCCTTTCTCCTGGCTTAAACAAGGATGCAATTTCTTGTGTTCTAACAGCCCTCTTGCATCTATGAAGGAATGTCCAGAATTTCAGAGGCATTGGCCCCATCATTTTTGAGCTCCTGAACTGAAACCTGCAACTACCTGCCTCTAGAAAAATAACTCCTTCTCTGTTTAAGCATAACGAGGACTTTGCGTTAGCTGTCGTGTTCTGCACTAGCTAGCTTTCCTAACTAATGTAATAGCTAACATTTACAAACACTGACCACAAGCCTGGCACTGTGTTAAGCATGTTATATCCATCTTGCCATTTAACCTTGGTAATAATCCTATGGAAAAGTGGTATTATTACCACGTTAGAACTTTCCCCAGAGGTCAGATCTGCTAAAGGCCTTGCTACTCCAATTCTACCCAACTCCTGGGGTGCAAACCCTAGTGCAGCCGCACCTACTCCAAAAGAATAAGTAAAAGCTTTACTCCACCTGGATATAGGCTGAGCCAGAAATCACCTTGGGAAACAGAGATTTGAGCCAAGGTCCTCAATCTTTTCCAATGACAAGGGAGAAAGCTGTGAGTTGGGGCTGAAGATCTTGGGGTTCTGGGTTCTCCACAACATTTCTGAGCTCCATGCCATCCAGTGGGTCACTGGGATGAGTAGAAAAAATGTTGAGGATTCTCCAAATATTTCTGGATCCTGGGGTTAGCCAGCCATCCTTTCTAGAAGCTCTGACCAAGGAGAAGTTTGGGTGTATACGGAAAGGCCTCTGTCAGAGTCGGCTGAATGATACTATTTAAACAAGCCTTGTCTCCACTTGCTTCTGCGACTATTGCTGGATTTCACCAATCAGTTTAAGAAGCAAACACCTTGGGATAGTTAAGAAGAAGGTGAAGCAGTCATTTAAAAAAAAAAAAAAGAACAAAATCATGTCCTTTGCAACAAAATCATGGAGCTGGAGGTCATTGTCCTAAGCAAACTAACCAGAAACAGAAAACCAAATACCTCATATTCTCACTTACAAGTGGGAGCTAAACAATGGGCACACATGGACATAAAGATGCAGACAATAAACACTGGGAACTAACTCCCAAAGAGGGGTCATGGGTGAGGGGACAGAGGTGAAGAACACCTGTTGGGTATGATGTTCACTATTTGGTTAATGGGCACACTAGAAGCCCAATTCCACCAGCATACAAGTATACCCGTGTAACATATATGCATGAGGAACCCTTGAATCCAGACTAAAATACATTTAAAAAAAAAAAATTAGCTGAGCATGCTGGCTCATGACTGAAATCCCAGCGTTTTAGGAGGCTGAGGTGGACGGATTACGAGGTCAGGAGTTTGAGACCAGCCTGACCAACATGGTGAAACCCCGTCTCTACTAGAAAAAAAAAAAATAGCCTGGCATGGTGGCACATGCCTGTAATCCCAGCTACTCAGGAGGCTGAGGCAGGAGAATCACTTAGACCCAGGAGGCAGAGGTTGCAGTGAGCCAAGATCGCGCCACTGCACTCCAGCCTGAGTGACAGAGCGAGACTCCGTCTCAAGAAACAAATGGAATCAATATGTATGCATCATGAACTTTTTAGTTCATTTTGATCAGGCACTAACAGAATGGATCTTTCTAAACGAGAAAGTTTGTCGTCCGAATTTTAAGCAGAGCACACTTGAATTTTGCCGCTGATAATAAAATGTAGTATGGTAATATGTAATTCATCACTGTTTTCATTTTCTGACAGGTGGAAATTAGGCCAAAATAAATAAAACCCTCTGCTTAAAAAAAAACTCAGGTGAGTGCTATCAATAATTCACTCCTTAGTATGGATTTGTTTGCTTCTATCGTCTTTGCAATGCCTGGGCAAAAAGTGCTCAAAGGCAAAAGTTTTGTTAGGAAATGTTGAATAAATGTTGCAGAATGAATAAACGTGTATGAATGAGCTATATTCATGGAAGATTGTTCAGAAACCTACGGGTAGGCTTTTCAGAGCTGTACCCAGGGATGTGCATGCAAATCACACACACACACACACACACACACACACACACACACATTTTAAAAGGAGATGTGGAGCTTTCTAGGTCTTCTTGAGTAAGAGAAGCAAGACTCAAAAGGTTTGAGAAGTAAAAACAAGGGGACTAGTGTAACAAGATTAAGTTTAACAAGGGCAGGTGTTAGACTCTGAACATTTGTCGAAAAACTGCCCCACACAGGGAGGCGATGAGGGAGGTGAGGCTTAACAGACTCACGTGTGAAAAAGACGGAGGTCTCCTAAGTGGACAGCCAGCTCCTGCACGTCAGGGGTAGGACCTGGCTGCCAAGAACATTAATGAGCTCCCAAGCTGCTTTAATACAAGCACAGTTTTCAGAGGGAGAGACCCGATAGGACGTGAGTCAGACCACACCTAAAGTCTGGGACTCACTTCTGGAAAGAAACACAGGCAAAGCGGTGACCAAACCAAAAGCCATGTGACAGGAGAAGGGACAAGGTGGAAAAGCAAGGCAGAAGAGGCGGCCGCAAAGGAGCGAGAAGGCTGGGGACAGCTGAAGGGCAGGGTTTGTGTTTGATTCGTCTCTGTGTTACCAGCATCTGGACCGTGTTTGAAGCTTTGTAAAGATCTGGAGAATGAGGCCAGGCACATTGGTGGCTCACGCCTGAAATCCCAGTGTTTTGGGAGGCACAGGTGGGAGGATGGCTTGAAGCCAGGAATTTGAGACGAGCTTGGTCAACATAATGAGGCACCATCTCTACAAAAAAGTTTTTAAAAATTACAAAACTAGCTGGGAGTGGTGGCACACACCTGTAGCCCTTAGATCCTGGGAGACTGAGGCAGGAAGATCACTTGAGCCCAGGAGTTTGAGGTTACAGTGAGCTATGATCATGCCACTCCATTCCAGCCTACGTGACAGAGTGAGATCCTGTCTCAAAAAAACTTCAAAAGAAAATGTGCGAATGAACAAACGGGGGCGTCCCAAAATTTAAAGAGCTTTCCCATAAAGGAGAGAGTTGCCAATCCATGCGGGTATTTAAGCACACAATAGACCGATGTTTACTGGCGTTGCTCTAGGAGTCATGTGTCCAACCAAGACTTGGAAACAGATGCTAATGACAGAGACAGGAGATGACCAGTGTCCCGGGTGAAACCACACCTCAAGGCTAACACAGCCTGAAGGCTGAGAAACCCGACTGCTGGACCTGGGTGAAGCCTGCCCTTTCCCAGCTGATTTTCTCTAAATGAGGCTCACCTGCTTACCTGGGGAAAGGGGCAGAGCCAGGGACGTTCATGAAGGGTGCAGGGGAGACGAACCTGGCCTATGTGGTAACATGGGATTCAATTTGTGAGGTGGGAGGTTGTTGGCAAGACCTCACCTTGCTGAGAGTTTTTCTTTCTTTGTCCTTTTCGCCCAATAAATTCTGTTTTCCTCACCCTTCTATGTGTCCGAGAGCCTAAACATCCTTGGTCGTGTGACAAGAGCCTGGTTTTAGCTGAACTCGGGAGAAAGCTCTGCAACACTAAACTCTGTTGGGTCCCAAGGATTTTGCTCCATAAGGCTAGATACTAAATCCCTCCCCATGTCTACGGCTCTGACATCTACTTCTCTTTTATTAGTGATATCCAAAGAGCAGGGAAGAGGAAGGATGAAAGGAAAAGAGGAAGGATGAAGGAAAGAGGAGGAGGAAGGAAGAGTGGCCGGCACAGTGGCTCCGAGCTCCCTGAAGCTGTTTTCGCTTCTCACCCCCACAGGGAGGGATCCACACTGTTGTGAAGTTTTTTTGGCTTTTTGTTTTTCTTTTTTTTGCATCCTTCATCAAAGCATTCATTGTGGTGTATGGTAATTGTCTCTGATGTAACAGCCTCTCTTTCCTGAGGCCTGGGTCTGTTTGCTTGGTACCATCTTTTCCCTAACACACAGCGCTTGGTAAACAATAACTGTTAATAAACACTTGTTGAATGAATGAATGAATACTGCAGCCTTACCTGTTAATAAACTTTTGTTGAATTAATGAAGGAATGCTGTGGTCTTACCTGTTAATAAACATTTGTTGAATGGATGAATGAATGAATACTGTGCTCTTTCGACTTGGTTAGAGACATGTCTTCTAGGCTGGCATGTACTTTATAAGACATTCTTAGGTAGAGTTTGTATATGTCATTCCATTGAAGAGAAAAGGAAGCCAGATAGTTGGGAGGAAAAAGAAAAGACATTCTGAAGAAGTAGAAACTACCCTTATGGGTTTCCAAAATGTCTGGGTTATTATGCCTGAAGCAGAAACATCAGGTCATATTTACTTTTTCTTTTCTATAAACAGCTTACAGGTTTTCTAAAAAAGACAAAACAGACAACAAAACCTCTTGCTGCTTTCTGAATGCCTCCCTTCCATGTTGTTACTTTTTTTTTAATAATGAAATCGTATGAGCATCTGTCCCTGAAATTCTGGCTCTTAATAATCTCTCTTTAATTTGCTTTGCTCTCCAAAGTTTAGACAAATTGTACATTGATCTGGTACCTTGTGGAGGGTTTTAATTAGCAAAAGGCCTGTAAGTACTTGAAGAAATTTCAATGAGGATAGGGCTATCCTAGCCTGTATTACAGTTCCTGCAGGTTGGGTGGTGCCTGACACATAGTAGGTGCTGAATAAATACTTACAGAATGAATAACATATGTGCTGTCTACCTTGATGAGGGATATTTATAATAAGCACATTACTAACATTACTAGTTAATCCACCAACACCCTCACAGTTAAGTGTGATTCTGTTAAGATAAACAAGAAATAAGATAAATGAACTAGCTAATGATGGTGAGTAAATGAGTCAGAATTCAACCCAGGGCTGCCTGACTCCAAAGCCAGGCTCTCCCTGCATCACAAGCTACTAAGGTGACAGCGGTATGTGGCTTGAGGGAAGCCCATCCTGGACATCTCCTGTAACCTGTGCAACCGATTCCCTCCCTCAGCTGCTCTTGGGTCCAGATCTCTGGCAACCTGCTTCGAACGACTTTGAGAACAAGGTAGGATGTGTTAAGTGGATGGCTGGATAAAGGGTTAGGTAAATGGTAAAGACGTGACGGTAAAATCGATGGGTTAGTTACATACACAGGCATGCTCCTTCCCCTACCTGTAATCCTGGTATTTGGGGAGGCAGAGGTAAGGGGATCACTTAAGCCCAGGAGCTCAAGGTTACAGTGAGCTGCAATCATACCACTGCACTCCAGCCTGGGTGACAGGGTGAGACCCTGTCTCTAAAAAGAATCTTTTTTTAAAGATTTGCTGAATGAACAAACTGGGGTATCCCCAAATGTAAAGTGCTTCCCCTCTTTACAGAGAAAATGCTGTACCTACAGTATCAGCCTTCCATTTCAGTCTGGCGACACATCCTTAAAAAAAGCAGATTGGCCTCTAACTCTTCCCTGCCAACTCCACCCCTGCTGCCTGCCCCACCCAGGATGATAAAGGCCCTGAAGTCTGGAAAGCGAAACATACTTTCATGCCACAGTTTTTGCCCAGACCTCATTAATTCAGGAAGACGATACACTTCAGCCAGTGGAAAGATATCGAATGCGTGCAAAGCCTCTTTAATTGTGAGTTTCCTTTCGCTGTCTGCTCCCTTAATAAATTTGGAAACTATTTTATGTAAATTATATTCCTGGAATGAGGCTGTTGCATTTTCCTGCTCCAGGAGCTGGAGCAGAGATGGGGCAGAGCAGGATGGAGGAAAACAACCGCCTCTTGAAAATGCTCCTTCCCCAGGAGGCGGCATTGCCTCTGCTTTTCTAGTCTCAGCCAGATTCCTCCGAGGGATGCTGCGTGTCAATGTGAGCCTTGAGGATGGGCAGGCAGGAGAGGCATGATGAGGCAGAAAGCTTGGCATCAGGAGTAACTCTGAGGGCAAGAAGTATAAACTAAGCATGGAGATGCCTGGGGTGGGATTGGGTGGCTTTAATAAGGCAGATGTGTGGGTTAAAGGGAGTGAAATTGACATGGAGAAAAGGGGGGTGTTGATTCAGTCAGTAAGGCAGAGCTGGAGGAGCAACTCAGCGGCGCAGGAGCCCAAAGGGTGAGAGGCTCCCTAAACCCCTCTGCAGGTCATAGCTGGTCTCAAAGCCAGTGTCCCTGCCCGGCTGCTCTCCTTTTCCACCTGGCTGGTCCACACACTCTTGTGGCCTGATGATGTCTCTTCCTGAGACTTTGGGGCTGAGTTGCCTGGGTTCCGTTCTGTTTTGTTTTGAGACAAGAGTCTTGCTCTGTCACCCAGGCTGAAGTGCAGTGGTGTGGCAGCTCACTGTACTCTCTGCCTCCTGGGTTCAAGCGGTTCTCCTGCCTCAGCCTCCCAATTAGCTGGGATTACAGGCATCTGCCACCAAACTGGCAAATTTTTGCATTATTAGTCGAGATGAGGTTTCACCATGTTGGTCAGGCTGGTCTTGAACTCCTGGCCTCAAGCAATCCACCCGCTTCAGCCTCCCAAAGTACTGGGATTACAGGCATGAGCCACCACACCCAGCCTAATTTTTGTGTTTTTAGTAGAGATGGGGTATCGCCATATTGGCCAGGCTGGTCTCGACCTCCTGGCCTCAAGTGATCTACCCACCTTGGCTTCCCAAAGTGCTGGGATTACAGGTGTGAGCAACCATGCCCGGCCTTTTGGGTTACATTCTTGCTCTGTAACTTACTAGCTGTGTGACTTATGTGTCTTAACTATTCTGTGCCTTGATCTTTTTATATTAGTAAAATGCATATGACAGAAATACAAGCCACACAGGATTGTATAATTTATTCTCCCTCAAGTACTTAATAGTGCTTGGTACTTAATGAGTGCTACACAGGATTGGCTATCATTATTACCTCCATCATCAACATCTATCTTTATCAATGACAACCCGTCACCCAAGCCAGAAATTTCAGATTATTTTCTTGTGAGAATGGATTTTCCACTGTATTCCCATCCTCAGTTTCCTGGAACCTACACTCCCCAAGGGTAAGACCAATAAAAAAACAATTAAAGACGAAGGAGGCAGATGTAACATAGAGAAGGAGCTTGCAGAGCTTAGACTTGAAGAACAAATGCAAGGTCTGACTGTGTTGACCAGTTCACTCTGACAACAGTACCTAGCAGGGCGGAACAGAGCTGACCAGTTCACTCTGAC
>NW_016107432.1:8835948-8846618 GCF_001604975.1 Cebus imitator
ACCAGTTCACTCTGACGACAGTACCCGGCAGGGCCGAGCAGAGCTGACCAGTTCACTCTGACAACAGTACCTAGCAGGGCGGAGCAGATTTTCTTCAGCCCTGGTGTAAGCAACTGAAGCAAAGAGAAATGACAAGCCAAAGAGGACAGGACCCAGGAGACTTCCAGGGACTTCAGTGGACCAAGAAGTGGGGGAAGGAAGAAGGGAGGAAGAGAAAGGTCTTCAGGGAGGAGATTTCGGTGCTGACAGCAAGAGCAGCCACGGCCGTGAGGAGGGAAAGGAAAGCTAAGATTTCACGTCGGCTATGGGGCTGGGACAATGGCTGGCTTCTAGAGCAGCTGCTTCCGCCTCTCCTCCCCCTGTTGACCCTGTTTGGGTAGGAACTTGTAAAAGGACTGCTTGCATACTTTTCTGGACTATGTGTGGGATTTACTAGAAAAGAGCAAGTTTGTTGGCTTATAGAAACCATCACCCAGTCGCTCTACAGGTAGGGATCGAGGGCTAGGTGGGGCTGATTCGGAGTCATCAATAGAGGCCTGTGGGTCCGATGGGAGGCAGCCAATATATGAAAGTCCTTGGGCTACAATCAGGGGTTTTATCAATGAAATTACAGTAAACGAGATATTTTGGACAAAACAACTTGGGGTATATAGGGGAATCTTTAATATCTGCCAATATACAGCCTGTTTGTTAAGGGTTAGTTATTCAACTCTAAATCTATTTAAAAATAAAAACCTAACCCATCATGGGCTACTTTTGGGGTAAGGGAAACCCAAAACTATTAGCTGTGATGCTCACAGTGAGACCTTTGTGTCCTGACTTTGAATTTAGAGCTGCCGCAATTTGCCTGCCTTTTTGTTGTACAATTATGAAAACTAGTGGTTGGCTTAAAACCTTCCAAAATTAACCGCTAGAGACTTAGCTTCCCTGGGAGGGTAGGGGAGAACTCCCACAGTGTGGCCAATGCCTGGTTATTGATAACTTATGCCTACAAAGCAAAGGAAGGTGAAGACAAGTAATAATGGAGACCTAAAAATATATCAACAAAAATAAATGTGTTGGGAGGAAATTCCAAGCTCTATTAAATGCACTTTTGGTGAAAGAAGCCCTACAGAGAATTTCTTAATAGATTTCAAAGAGGGGAGGTGTTTGGTCGCTGGAGTAGCCTACATAAGCAATTGTGGTATTTGTGGAATGTCAAACTGCAGATTGCCAGAGATAATCGTCCAGCTCGTACCACAACCATTTCTTATGCTAGATCAAGGTCTCCGACAGTGGTTTGGGGTTGACTTGAGACTCATATCCTCATGTTAGAAGATCTCGTTAATGTCATAGGCTCTCCCACTTGGAAAGAGTTTGTGAGTGTAGACATTCCTACATGGAGCCAATGCTTCCACACTTCAAGATCTGCAGCCAGAGAGACACTGCCCTTATTCTAGACACCTTGGTAACTCGTTCCAAAGTCCAACAACACCCACATCCAGGAAATTCTTCTTCATGTTTAGCCTAAATCCCTCATGCTTCAATATAAGCTCATTTCCTTTCATCCAGTCCAAAACAGAAATAGGGAACAGCTGCTCTCCACCAGCAGTTCATGTGCTTGAGGACTTTCATTTCATCTAACCCCTAAATCTTCTCTTCTCCAGAATAAATATTCCAAATCCCAGAAACACTCTCTGAGACTTACCCAAACCACATGGCTGACTACTTTCTAAGTGCTTCCTTTAAACCAAACACTCGTCCAAGGTACTGTCTCTGCCTTCACTCTTGAACAACACACATTTGTTGGGTGATACAGGGGACTGAAAGTAACCAAGCCTCCTTCCAAAATCTAAAGAAGACTTCTCACCACTTCCAGCTGCCTCAGCATTGCCAGTCTGAAGTTTCTTCTGTCTAGCTTCGTCCTCAACATCCCCACATGATGACTGGATGGTTTATGACTAACTATACCAGATGCTGTGTTACACACTTAATATGGATCATCTCATTTAACACGTTGACATGGTTTGGCTGTGTTCCCACCCAAATCTCATCTTGAATTGTAGCTCCCATAATTTCCATGTGTTGTGGGAGGGACCTGGTGGGAGATAACCGAATCATGGGGGGGTGGTTTCCCCCATACTGTTCTCGTGGTAGTGAATAAGTCTCACAAGATCTGATGGTTTTATAAGTGAAAACCCCTTTTGCTTGACTCTCATTCTCTCCTTGTCTGCCACCATGTAAGATGTGTCTTTCACCTTCTGCCATGATTGTGAGCCCTTCCCAGCCACATGGAACTGTAAGTCCATTAAAGCTCTTTTTTCCCTTTATAAATTACCCAGTCTTGCATATGTCTTTATCAGGAGCATGAGAACAGACTAATACACATGAACAACAACGCTGATGGATCTGTTTTTATCTTTTATTCATAGATGAGGAAATAACTTCAAAAGAACTTATTACTGTACCAGAAAGTGACTGGGATTTGAACCCAAGCTTGTCTGACACAGAACTGAGGCTCTTGCCACAATGCCAGGCTAAGACATGGTTCCTGCTCCATAGAGTCCCATCAAGACAAAGATAATGAAATGGCCAGAAATGGACTACAAGGAAAGCATCTCTCCAACTCTATTTCTGGAGTGCTGATCATTTCCTATCCCTGCAGAGTAGCTTTTTAAATTTCATGCTTTGAAGCTGCCATGAAAAAACAACAAACTCCATTATCACATTTATGTTTAATTATAATTATGTCTGTATACATTTGTCCGTCCATTACTCCTTAACTTGCTCCAAGGCAGGGACTTTAGCTTTGTTTTTGTATTCTTAGCACCTTGCACATGCCACCTACTGTGTAGACACTGGAAGTATGTTTAGAATATGACTCACTGACTGGCTGGTTTAATGGATGGATGAATGAATGAAATCCACACATACTAGTTACTCCCATTCTCATATTCAGAAGTGCTTACAGATACATAGGGATCTGTTTGAATCAATGCTACTCTCCTTACTCCTAGTCTCATCACAAAACTGTTTGGGGGACATTAAACAGTTGGAAGGTAAAGATTCTAATCTCATTTCCCCCTGCAACTCAATGTGTGATCTTGGACAAGTCATTTGTGTTCTCATCTGAAAAACGAGAGAGTTTGGCCTGGATGATACTTAAGGCCCTTTCCAGTCCTAAATTTCCATAATTCTATGGCTGTCTACCTACCATAATCAGACTTATCTAAATAATCACAAAAAACACTGCTTCATGCTGGAGAAACACAGTCATAATAAACTAAGCAAAACCAAATGCCCTTCAATATCCTGTTGTGAACTATAAAATGTCCCTTAAAATCACATTTTCCCCTTGAAACAGGATGCAGGAAAAATATTTTCCTATTAAATCCTTTTAAAGTGCAAGGGAAAGCATTTACTCTATGATTTGCTGTCCAACTCAATAAAAAGTGGAGGATTCAGCCATCTTAATCATGGAAGATACTGTCTAAAAAGCAAAGGTGGTGGAAATTCAAGTTGGAAACCAAGATGCCATGCCAAAAAAACAATGCACATGTTTTCTGGAGGGGATTTCCAAGTGTGTATCGAGTGGTTTATTTCTGCCATTATGTTGGGGAAACCAGTAAATGGGTTTTTACGAGGTGATTTATGAAACTCCTGGGGTGGACGAAGTCAGCCCTGGGAAGAAGTCGCACCAAACTTCCCCACCTGGGGGCCAGGAGGAGGATGGGAGAGAGAGGACTTGAACTTTGGTGACTGTTGATCACATTGCTGTGAGTTGATGCCTCTAAAATGGGGTGAGCAGAGTGAGATAAGACCTTTAAAAAGGTAGAAAGGGCTAGAAGGTTTCAAAGGAACATTGCCTTGGTGTTTGGATAGTGGTGTGTCTCCTACTAGATTAAATCCTCGAAGGGAAAAGGTACTGTTTTCTTAATTTCTGTAGACTCTTGGAATATTACCAGGAGCAGGTCTACAAACACTGAGAAATGGAAAAGAGCAGGTGGAGCTCTCTGTCTTCCAGTAAGACACAAAATAGGTGTCTGCCCGCTTCATAACCACCCCATCTTTTTATTGGATCTACCTCCTTGGGGTAGGCTGAATAACGCTCCCCCACCACCCCTGCAAAAATGTCCAAATTCTAACCCCTGAATGTGTGACTGTGTGTGTTACTTGGCAAGGGGCACTGAGGTTGCAGATGGAATTAGTGATGTTGATCAGCTAGCCTTCAGACAGGGAGCTTATCTTGGACTATCTGGGTGGGCCCAATGTCATGACCAGGGTCCTTAAATGTGGAAGAGGGAGGTAGGACAGTCAGTGTCAGAGTGATGTAATGTGAAAAGATCTCCACCATCATACCTGGATTTGGAGAAGGAGGGTGGAGCCATGAATCAAGGAACATGGGCAGCCTCTAGGAGCTGGAACAGGAAAGAAATGGATTCTCCCCCAGAGTCTCCAGAATGAAACACAGCCCTGCCAGCTCCTTGATTTTAGCCCAGTGAAACCCACATTAGACTTTTGACCTCTATAACAAATTTCATGGGTTAAGCCACAATGTGATCATTTGTCATAGCAGCAATAGAATATTACCATCCTCCTCACAAATCCCCAGCCACAGAGTATATCCTGACAGCCACGTTGGACTCATATGACTCAGATGCTGAAGCCTAGTTGACTGGACCAGAGCAAGGTCTGTCTCAAGCTAGGCAAGTTGTGTTCTACATTCTTAGAATTTGGACTTGGGGTTGATACATCAAGTTAGATCCTTTCTGTGACTAGGGGTGTATTAGTGCATTTTCATGCTGCGGATAAAGCAAGAGAAAATGAGGAAGAAGCAAAAGCAGAAACTCCTGATAAACCCATCAGATCTTGTGAGACTTATTCACTATCAGGAGAATAACATGGGAAAGATGGGCCCTCATGATTCAATTACCTTCTCCCAGGTCCCTCCCACAACATGTGGGAATTCTGGGAGATACAATTCAAGCTTATATTTGAATTGGAACATAGCCAAACCATATCATTCTGCCCCTGTCCCTTACAAATCTCATGTTCTCACATTTCAAAACCAATCATGCCTTCCCAACAGTTCCCCCAAAGCCTTAAACTTGTTTCAGCATTAACCCAAGAGTCCATAGTCCAAAGTTTCATCTGAGACAAAGCAAATCCCTTCCACCTATGAGCCTATAAGATCAAAAACAAGCTAGTTACTTCCTAGATACAATGGGGATACAGGTATTGGGTAAATACAGCCATTCCAAATGGGAGAAATTGGAAAAAACATAGGGGTTACAGGGCCCATGCAAGTCTGAAATCCAGTAGGCAGTCAAATTTTAAAGCTCCAAAATGATGACCTTTGACTCCAGGTCTCACATCTAAATCACACTGATACAAGAGGTGGGTTCCCATGGTCTTGGGCAGCTCTGCCCCTGTGGCTTTTCAGGGTACAGCCTCCTCCCGACTGCTTTCACAGGCAGGCATAGTTGTCTGTGGCTTTTCCAGATGTATGGTTTAAACTATTAGTGGATCTACCATTCTTGGGTCTGGAGGACAGGGGCCCTATTCTCACAGCTCCACTAGGCAGTGCCCCAGTAGGGACTCTGCGTGGGGGCTCCAACCCCATATCTCCCTTCCACACTGCCCTAGCAGAGGTTCTCCATGAGGGCTGCAATCCTGCAGAAAACTTTTGCCTGGGCATCCAGGCATTATCATACATCTTCTGAAATCTAGGTGGAGGTTTCCAAATCTCACTTCTTGACCTGCAGGCTCAATACCACGTGGAAATTGCCAAGGCTTGAAGCTTCCACTCTCTGAAGCCACAGCCTGAGCTATATGTTGGCCCCTTTCAGCCATGCCTGGAGAGGCTGAGACACAGGGCACCAAGTACTTAGGCTGCACACAGCATGGGGATCCTGGGCCCAGCCCACAAAACCACTTTTTCCTCCTGGGCCTCCAGACCTGTTATGGGAGGGGCTGCCTAGAAGGTCTCTGACACAGCCTGGAGACTCTTTCCCCATGGTCTTGGGGATCAACATTGGGTTCCTTGCTACTTATGCAAATTTCTGCAGCTGGCTTGAATTTCTCCCCAGAAAATGGGTTTTTCTTTCTATTGCGTAGTCAGGCTACAAATTTCTAAAATTTTGTGCTCTGCTTCCCTTATAAAACTAAATGCCTTTAACAGCACCGCAGTCACATCTTGAATGCTTGGCTGCTTAGAAATTTCTTCCACCAGATACCTTAAATCATCTCCCTCAATTTCAAAGTTCCACAAATCTCCAGGGCAGGGGCAAAATGCTATCCGTCTCTTTGCTAAAACATAGCAAGAATTAACTTTGCTCAAATTTCCAGCAAGTTCCCCATCTCCATCCGAGACCACCTCAGCCTGGATTTTATTGTCTATATCATGATCAGCATTTTGGGCAAGGCCATTTAACAAATTTCTAGGAAGTTCCAAATTTTCCCACATTTTCCTGTCTTCTTCTGAGCCCTTCAAACTGTACCAATCTCTGCCTGTTACCCAGTTCCAAAGTCGCTTCCACATTTTCAGTAATTCCCCACTCTACTGGTACCAATTTACTGTATTAGTCCTTTTTCATGCTGCTGATAAAGACATACCCAAGACCGGGAAGAAAAAGAGGTTTGATTGGACTTACAGTTCCACATGGCTGGAGAGGCCTCCGAATCATGGCGGGAAGCAAAAAACACTTCTTACATGGCAGTGCCAAGAGAAAATGAGGAAGAAGCAAAAGTGGAAACCCCTGGGCCGGGCGCGGTGGCTCACACCTGTAATCCCAGCACTTTGGGAGGCCGAGGCAGGTAGATCACGAGGTCAAGAGATCAAGACCATCCTGGTCAACACGGTGAAACCCCGTCTCTACTAAAACTACAAAAAATTAGCTGGGCATGGTGGCGCATGCCCGTAATCCCAGCTACTCAGGAGGCTGAGGCAGGAGAATTGCCTGAACCCAGGAGGCGGAGGCTGTAGTGAGCCGAGATCGCGCCATTGCACTCCAGCCTGGGTAACAAGAGCGAAACTCCGTCTCAAAAAAAAAAAAAAAAAAGTGGAAACCCCTGATAAACCTATCAGATCTCGTGAGACTTATTCACTGTCATGATAATAGCATGATAAAGACCAGCCCCAGTGCTATTCTCTGATTGCCAATTACCTCTTCCCAGGTCCCTCCCACAACATGTGGGAATTCTGGGAAATAAAATTCAAGTTGAGATCTGAATGAGGACACAGCCAAACCATATCAAGGGCATCACATATACTAATAAATGTAGGAGTTGAGTGGGGCTTATGTTCAGCCGTAGGAACAGAGAAGCAGAGAAACCTGACTGGAGGAGATGAGAATGACGAGAAAGGGAGAGGCACAAAGAGCTGTGGCAGCATTCTGGTTTTTAGCTCCCCTCTGAGGTAAGGTATGAGTCTGCAGAACACAGTCCTAAGCCAGGTCCCACTGGCTCACGTTAAAGGTGAAGGCAAAAGAGCAAACATCTCCAATTGGTAGATGGCTTCAACCAACTGAAAAATGCAGACTGACCAACGTCGCCTAAAAACTAGATAACCAAGGCTGCTTCCACAGAAGATGTAAAAAGGAAATCCCTGCTCACAGAGATCAGCAGTGGTTAAAAAGGTTTGTCTGCATTTTTTAGACAGAGGCTCAGAGAGGCGAAGTAACTTGCCCAGAGTCACACAGCTAGTGAGTAGGGCAGATGAATTCAAACCCAAGTCTTTCCATTTCTGAATTTCAGGTTACTGTGGTTCCTTGTTTTTGTTTCCTATTAGTCATCCTCTACTAACTGCTTCCTGGACTTCCATTTTCACTGGAAAGAACTCAGAGATCTGATAATTATCCCTTAGGTACCCCATAAAAATTCCATAGGTATTACAACACTCCAGGCTACCATCAACCAGAGAGGAAAAAAGTCAATGTGTGATATAGTTGAGGCTGGTCTAGGCCTTACGGTGTGCAGAGGCCTGCAGGTCAAAGACAGGACAGGGGTTAACAGAGCAGTGATGTCTCCTTCTCTCTTCTGAAGGCTTTTGTTCACGAGTGCCCACCTCTGAGTAGCTCTGGGAGTGGACACCAGTGACGATCGGTGCTCAGCCACCCTCAGGCCTCCATCTTTGCCTGCTGGCTCAGCCACCCTCAGGCCTCCATCTTTGTGATTCCCACCCAAATTGTGACTCTTGGCTTCAAGAACATTTGTGGAGCCCGAAGACTATGTTACCAGACACGGTCAGAGCAAAGGGATGCTGACCATGTGGTTTTCATTCAGGGTGGTCTTAAGTCTGAGAGATCGCTGCCTCCAAAGCTGGATTCTTGGGCTGTGCCACACTGTGTGCATGCCACACTTAGCCCCCCTGCACTTGCTGGGCTTTGTATTATGAAGACTCACTTGGAACAAGAGGCAGTTGTAGTCTTCTGGGGGGCTAGAAGGGAGGAGTGGGGGTCATTCCCAAGGCCATGGCTAATGGCAGGAAATACCACAAACTGAGGACCAGTTAATTTTAACCGTTGTGTCTCACCACAACCACACACACACACACACACACACACACACACACACACACACCCTTGTCTTCCACGTGAAAATCAACAAATTGGGTGTGTCTTCCTTAACTTCCTAAGTCAAGCTCCTCACGGTGATTGCCTTAAATATGACAGGTAGAAGTTCAAACCACAGATAATGCCCCATCAACTTTGCTCTTTTTAATCTGACCTCTTGAAATTTAGTCACATGGACTCAGGATGACAAGAGAATCCTTGATACCTGGCACCTGTTTTGTCCCTGTGCTGACTCTTGTTATCCAGTGGCTCCTAATCTTGAGGTTCTGGAGGCACTTTGCTGTTCACTGTCCACAGGACTGACTTGGCTGTGTGGGCAAGTGTCCCCTTCCTCTCTCTGCACTTACTTGAACTGCTTATAATAGGATGGGCTTTATTTAATTTATTTTTGAGACAGAGTCTTGCTCTGTCATCCAGGCCAGAGTGTAGTAGCATGATCTCAGCTCTACTGCAACCTCTGCCTCCCAGGTTCAAGTGACATGCCTCAGCCTCTTGAGTAGCTGGGACTACAGGCGTGTGCCACCATGCCCGCTAATTTTTGTATTTTTAGTAGAGATGAGTTTTCACCATGTTGGCCAGACTGGTCTTGAATGCCTGACCTCAGGTGATCCAACCGCCTTGGCCTCCCAAGTGCTGGGATTATAGATGTCAGCCACCATGCCTGGCCAAATGGTCTTTCTACAATGAGAAGGACAACTCTTTGGGTGCAGATATTCCAGATGCCACAGCCATTGCCAGAACCTCCACACAAGCTCTCTCTTATCCATTGCACTTAAATAGCTTCTAAATAGAGAAGCTGGAAACAAGAGTTAAGTATGTGTCTACCTTCTCTGAGTCACACATAGAGGGTAAAGTATTTGCTGCATGGACACCCTTTCTGCCACACATTTGATGAAAAGAGCCCATTTTGGTGTGCTTTTTGGCTAGATTCAGTTCATTCTGGCTTCCAGTGTTCCTTGTGGGACAGGGGGCCTGGTCAGTTGTGATTCTCCAAAGGGAGATCAAAGAAGAGATGGGGAAAGAAAGTAGAGCACCAGGCTAGACAGCTGCAGGACTTGTCCAACATAAGAAAGGTGCAGACCCGATGAAGCTGCAGGTGACTTACCTGCAAGGCTGAGAACCCAAACAGGGGCTGAGGACCATGCCCAGGAAGCAGAGAAAAGGTAATGGAGGAAGGATGGGCAGGGAGAAGAGTTAGGGTACACGTTAGTTTCCTATGGTTGCAATAACAAATAACACAAACTTTGTGATTTAACAGAGATTTGTTTCTCACAGTCCTGAAGGACAGAAGCCCGAAAACAAGGTGTTGGCAGGGCCACATGCCCTTCAGAGACTCTAGGGGAGAATTCTTCCTTGTTTCCTCCAGCTTCTGGTGGCCATTAGCATTCATAGGCCTATGGCTATATCTCTCCAATATCCTCCTCTATATTCACACAGCCCTCTATTCTCTGTGCGTCTCTTTTAAGGATATTTACTATTAGATTTAGGGCTCACCAGCATAATCCAAAATCATTTCCTCATTTCAAGGTCCTTAATTTAACTATATCTGGAAAGACTTCTTTTCCAAGTAAGGCCGGGTTCGTGGGTTCTAGGAATCAGGATGTGGACATATCTTTTGGGGGACAACATTTAGCTCATTACAGGGTGAGAGGAGACAGAAAGAAGATGAAACAAGCCAGTAGGCCAGGGCCAGGGGCTTAGAATCCAGAACAAGAATCCAGTAGGAATGAGGCGGTGGCAACCCCTCCTTTAGGTACTCTGTGTATTAGTTCATTTTTACACTGCTATAAAAATACTACCCGAGGCTAGGTAATTTATAAAGGAAAGAGGTTTAATTGACTCACAGTTCTGCATGACTGGGGAGGCCTCAGGAAACTTATACTTATGGAGGAAGGCAAAGGGGACTCAGGCACCTTCTTCACACGGCAGCAGGAGAGAGAGAGAGAGAGTGAAGAGGGAAGAGCCCCTTATAAAACCATCAGATTTCATCAGAACTCTCTCACTATCATGAGAACAGCATGGGGGAAACTGCCCTTGTGATCCAATCACCTCCCACCAGGTTCCTCTCCTGACACATGGGGATACAATTCTGATCACAATTTGAGATGAGATTTGGGT
>NW_016107432.1:8847031-8879097 GCF_001604975.1 Cebus imitator
AAGAGCAAAACTCCATCTCAAAAAAAAAGAAAAAAAAAAAAAAAAGAAATCCACTCTGAATTCTTTATCTAGGTTCCCTCTTGGGAACAAACATTTCTTCTTTGAGCTTCTCAACCTTAGAGTCAGGGACCTTTCTAGAATCCCTGAGGGGAAGGGGGGAAGGTTTTCAATGAATTTAATTAAGTTTACTTCCTAATGTGAAGGTATATGTTTTTGAAGGTCTTTCCACATGCGTTATAAATTCTACCACAGCATTGTCACAGTCTTCCAAGGTTTCTGTCACTCTGACCCTGCCAGCCTGGTCTTTTCCATTGGTTAGGTTTAGATGCAATACAACTGTTCCTTCCTCTCCATGCTTCATTCACTGAGAAATAATACTATTATGGAGGTGAGTGGAGAATACATCTACTATTCTTGTTTGGTAGATACCTAGATGTGGATGTCATCAGTCAGGACAGGAGAGTTAACAAAACCCCACAAATCTGTGGACATCAGCAAAGATCTTCTCACTCTCAGTACATGTCTGTGATGGTTAATATTGAATGTCAACTTGATTGAAGGATGTAAAGTATTGTTCCTGGTTGTGTCTGTGAGGGTGTTGCCAAAGGAGATTAACATTTGAGTCAGTGAACTGGGAAAGGCAGACCCATTCTCAATCTGGGTGGGCACCATCTAATCAGCTGCCAGTGTGGCCAGAAGAAAAGCAGGCAGAAGAATGTGGAAAGACTGGACTGGCTTAGTCTTCTGGCCTACATCTTTCTCCCGAGCTGGATGGCTCCTGCCCTTGAACATCAGACTGCAAGCTTTGGGACTTGGGACTGGCTTTTCTTGCACCTCAGCTTGCAGATGGCCTGTTGTGGGACCTCACCTTGTGATCATGTGAGTCAATACTCCTTAATAAACTCCCCTTTATATATACATCTAGCCTATTAGTTCTGTCCCTCTAGAGAACCCTGACTAATACAATGTCCTTGGTTGGCTATGTTCCATGTCATCTTTACTTAAGGACTCAGGCTGATGGAACATTGGAACATTAAGGGTTGTCACAGCAGAGGGAAAACAGAGCATGGTGAATCACACATTAGCTCTTAAATTTGCTGCCCAGAAACGACATATTGGTTTTCACTGGCAGCCTACATCTAGTCTGCTTGTATAGGGGTTGCTGCTATATGGAGCTATATTTAGGGATGCCAGTACAATTATCCTGGCTGATTCATCCACCCTTCACAGTTGGAAATTCGTGCATAAATTCTGACTCCCTAACATCTTAACTAATGATAGCCTACTGTTGACCAGAATCCTTACAAATAACATAAACAGCCAGTTAACATATATTTTATATGTCATATGTATTAGATACTGTATCATTCCAATAAAGTAAGCTAGAGAAAAGAAAATGGTATTAAGAAAATCATAGGAAGAGAAAATATGTTTACTATCCATTAAATGGAAGTGGATCATGATAAAAGGTCTTCATCCTCACCATCATCACATCAAGTAGGCTGAGGAACAGGAGGGGTTGGTCTTGCTTTCTTAGGGGTGGCAAAGGCAGAAGAAAGTCTGAGTATTGGTGGACGCATGCAGTTCAAGCCTGTGTTGTTCAAGAGTCGACTGAGTATTTTTCAGAACAGCGTCTGGCCCAATCGATGTCTGCTGAATGCATAAAGAAAACATGATCTGTGTACTACATCCAACTGGGCAGTTGTGTACTACATCCAACAGGCTGGGCATGGTGGCACACGCCTATAGTTCTAGCTACTCAGGAGGCTAAACCGAGAGGTTCTTTTGAGCCCTGGAGTTGCAGTAGTATGCTCTCACAACATTTCTGCTCACCCTTTTAATCCACAGCCCCTTTCAGCTTTATGGAGTTTAATACAGTTATCAGTCCATGGTTAATGAAGTCACTTTGCTCTTTGAAATTAAAGAGTAAACACAAAAGTTAAAAAGCACAACCCATATATCCCATGGTCTGTGGAAAGTTCAGCAGCCTCCTCAAGATCTTTGTGACTTTTCCGGGAATTTTAGGTACTGTGGTCACTTGTGGATTTACAGCCTGATGTTTTGGGCTCACCTGGGTCTCATATCCACCACAATCTTCTCTGCTCTTGCAAATCCACACAGAAAACTTAGATCTTTGTCCCTACCCTTCTACCCAAAATATCCAACTGCACCAAACACACTGTTCACACAAGGTACCACTCACTGAAGGCTTGGTATAGTTCAGCCTCCCTCCCACTCAAAAATTTTTCCCAGTTACCTGCTTTGTACTTTCCTGGCCCCTCGCTTGGTTCTGGCTTCTCTTTTTTTCCCCCCAATTCAATCCCCCTCACTTAATTATGCAGAGCAATCTCTCTTTCCTTCACTGTGCCCCAGGCTTAACTTTGCATAGCCAAAAACTCATTAATGTCTGGATTAAACAAAGGGCCATTTATGCAAGATAGAATCATTGGCAGAGATTTTGTAATTTCTTTCTCTTTTCCTCAGTAGGTGGAAGAAAGCTGCATGGAAATGAATTTTCCTTAAACTGCAAGGAATGGCTACAGTTTGGGTTTAAATAATCTTTTCCGTCCTCCTTTCTGGTAAATATATACTTTCTTGACATCTATTTCTGATCAACTTTATTTCTTTAACATAGTGGTTCTCAAACTTTTGGTCTCAACTCTTTTGCACACTTAAAAATTGCTAAGGGCTGTAAATAATTTTTGTTTATATTGACATTATCAACATTTACTGTATGAGAAATTAAAACGAAAACTTTTTATGTCTTTGAATACCTTTTTAAAAGTCTGGCTTAATAGGAAACAGCTGTTCTGCATTCATTGCGTTGCAATATCACACACAGTTTCTAACAAACTCAAGTGTATACAACTCATGAGGAAATGAGAGTGAAAAGGCAAATAACATCTTAGTATTATGAAAATAGTTTTATATTGATGACCATTAAAACCACTGTATTAACACATATTCTATTTGTGCATCTTCTTTATGAAAAAAAGCTTGAGATTTTGATTTAAAACTGAACCATAGGCCAGGCAACGTGGCACGTGCCTACAGTCCCGGCTATTCAGGAGGCGGAGCGGGGGAGGATCATTTGAGCCCTGGGGTTCCAGTGAGTAGTGAGCTAGGAAGGCGTCTTTGAACAGCCACTGTAATCCAGCCTGGGCAACATGGTGAGACCCCCATCTTAAACACACACACACACACACCCCAGAACCATGAACCAAAAATGCAGAAGAAACTCATTGACTGACTTGTCATTGTTTATGACTCAAGATGGTACATTTGAAAACTATGCATGAAGGATGAACAGAATCCAGCCGCATTAGGGCCACCCTTTCACCTCTGTCACTATCTATAGTTCCTATTCATCCTTCAAATCTCTGCATAGGTGACGCCTTCTCTCTAGAGCCTCTTCCTCACCACAAATAAGAGTGATTATAATAATAACATTATTAACGATAACTACCATTTATTGGCCACTTACTAGGAGCCAAGAAACACCAAAACACAGCACGCGTCAGCTCATTTAATTTTCACAATAAACTCCAAGGAGGATGATGGCTTCACTTTACAGAAGAGCTGGCGGAAGGCTGGAGAACAAAGGCCTCTGGCTCTGTGCCTTGCACACCTGCTCTGTCCCAGCACTTATTGCACCCCAAGAGTCGCCGTCCACGTGCCTCTGTCCTGCTCAAGGTGAGTCCTTGCAGTCAAAGGTCAAGGGGGTCTCGCCTTCGCGTCCCCCGCAGTGAGGGCTCAGTGAGGGAGCCACCAGAAGGGAAGGAGCCTCCCAGCTTCCCGGTCTTTATGCTGCCGGAGCCCACAAGCCCCAAACAGGCATAGGAGAGCTCGCTGAGCTCTCCGCGCTGCTAAACGCTCCAAGCTTTGCCGGGAGAAGGGAGTGCCCGTGAGCTCCTTGCCGGGTCCTTCCTCCTCTAGGCGCGCCGGCTTAGGCCGGAACCGTTTTCCTCCCGCCGCGGTAGCCAGGCGCAGGCCGGAACCTTTCTTCTCGCGTCGCCGTTGCCGGGGGAAGGCGTGCGGGGCAGGACCAGTCTTCTAGCTGCCGGGTTAGCGCCGCCGTCGCCGGCTGCTGACGTGGGCGGGTCCCGTTTGGGGCTACGGGTGCGGGTCACTATGGCGGTGGATATCACGCTGCTATTCCGGGCCAGCGTCAAGACTGTAAAGACGCGGAACAAGGCGCTGGGAGTGGCGGTGGGCGGTGGGGTCGATGGCAGCCGGGATGAGCTGTTCCGCCGGAGTCCCCGGCCCAAGGGCGACTTCTCCAGCCGGGCCCGCGAAGTGGTAAGCTGGTTGCTATGGAAACAGCGGCTTGAGGAGGGGACAGACCTGCGACAGGGACCCCGGTCCCCAAACCAGACCCTGTCCCGTAAGCATTGTGTGAAGAGGGTGGCCCCAAGGAGGACAGTAGAGTTGGCCTCAGCCAACAGCTTCTGGGTGAAGGAACAGCCTTATTTTGAGGAAGGGGGACGCATATTGGGGAACGGATTTCTCCTTCGGCGGCGGGGTTTAGGGGGCGAAGAAGGAGATGCTCAGAAATCTCTATCTGGAAAGTGCATGGGCGGCTTTGTGAGGTCATGAGATCGCCGTCACTACAGACTTGCACTCAGGGGAAGCTTCCTCACAGTCCTTCGCTTCCTGTTGAAGCACTGACTACACTGTATATTCCTGTTCTGTTTGCTTGCCTGCCTCCCACCCCCAGTTGAGATTAAAACCGTATTAAACCGAACTCTTTCTTCACTTTCTCTCCGCAGTAAGTAGGACTCAGTTCCTCTTGAGACAGGTTTAGGATAATCTTTCACAAACAGTGTTAAGTCATCTCAACTATTTTCTGTTTCGTGGACAGAGCAGGTGTTCCTTCATCTCCCTGGGAATAGGAACCTTTTCGTTAAGGAAGGGACAGTGTTGTTTTCATCTCAGAATGCATGACTTATACAGCATTGCTTTGTAAATGTTTGTTGAATGAATGAATGAATGAACAAATGGCTGTCTTTCCCACGAGACAGAAAACTGCACAACAGGAGAGATGTTTGTCTTGTTCCCTATTGTATATGTGACAGCAAGGGGGGATCTAGTTTTTGTGGGGCCTAAAGTATATAATTCTGTCTCCTCTTTTTAAGAAATAAAAACCGCCAAGAAAGATTGAGAGCTTTGAAAGTTTGAAGTGAGGGACCGTGAAGCTTAAGCTTCATTAATTTCACACTAAATCTACCTCTGCTTGGCATACACTTAGCACTGTATAGACATTCAGATGTATTTTTGAATGAATGTATGCATGTGTGCATTAATGACAGTTAGCCAAGGATACTTAAACCTCAGAAAGGGGATTGGACCAGATGAATACACTCACCCCATTGATGAACACCTATGAAGCACTTACCTTCCGACCAGCCTCGTGTTAGAGTAACAGGATGTAAAAGGAGTGGTGGAGGATACAGACATAGAAATAAAACAAGTCCCGTAAAGCCCTGTAAGTGTTGTGTAGGGCACAAAGAAGAATGTGGTCAGTTCTACCTGAGGATCAGAAAAGGGTTTATAGAGGTGATGATGCCTAAAACAAATCTTGAAAGAGGATTAGTTGGTTTCAGTGCAGACAAGGAGGGAAGGGCATCTCAGGCTAAGAGCATAGTGTGCACTAAGGTGTGGAGGTAGGTAATTGTTTGACATAAGTTGGTTCATAAACATTTGAGTGGGACTGGAATGTGGGACTTCTCTTAAAAATTGGAACAGAGTGGCAGCAGGGGGAGATCTTGAAGGGCTTTGTATATCACTGCAGAGTTTGAATTTGGCCTTGTAGGTGGTCAGATGTTATATGATAGAGAAAGCACCAGAGATCGAGCGAGCCAAGAGACCAGGTTGTTATCTGAACCATGCAACTATTAGCTACATGATTTCATTAAGCAAGTTTTAAGACCTCATTTTATTTACCTGTGAATGGTCCTTTTCTTCCTCCTCCTCCTTTTAAAAAAACTACCTTGATCCTCTCTATATAACACATCAAAGTGGGAGCTTCCTAGGTTGAAATGAGAGGAAGAGAAACAGGACATTCTCCCTCCCTATACTCCCAGTTTGTCCCAATCACTTCCTGAGGTTCCCTTTGTAGAACTGTGGTATAATATAAGAGTATTGTCTTTTGAAGGGCCCCTTCTAACTCTGAAACCACTGATTTATTAGCACTGTGCTAATTTTGAGTCCTGCTCAAGGAAAGGGGGGATTTGGGAATTGGAGAGGCTAGAGGCAACATTTGGGTTGGCAAGCCCTTTGGAGAGCCCTGTCATCACTTCCACCTCTCCCTGAGTGGTGAAATGTGTTTTAGGCTTTTGAGTTTATGGGCCTCAGGGACAGTAACAGTAACAGTCCCTTAGGGTGCTGAGTTCCCTGTCACTGGAAGTAATTAAACAGAGTGATGACTGCTTTTTATAGATGTTTGAGAAGAACTTTGTCCATATGTCACAGGGTTGGACCACATGACAGTGAAACTTCCAATTCTGTTATGTATTGATGTGGGTAGGTGTCACATCACCTTAAGTGAGTGTATGGGCTATGTTGTTCAGGGACACGGTCCCCCTGACCTAGAGGAAACATACATTCTTTTAAGCAATTTTGATTTTGTTGTCATTGCTTTGTGTGTTATCTCCTATACTTGCAACCGTTTCCCACTCCCCATCTTTTCTTGTGGAAAGTTTAACTAGAACTATTGATGGATGTCCTGTGCTTTTACTACAGTTAGATGTGTCAAAAGTTTGGCTGTTATTTTGTTTGGCCTGGATTCCTTATATAGAAAAGTCTGGTCAATACCAGAAGCACATATTCTGATTCAGGTTTAGCCCTGATTGTCAGACCCTAAGTAGTAAGTTACAGTATGCCTGTTAATAAGTGCCTTCCTCGAAGCATTTGCTGTCACTTCTAGGATGCATTTTGTCTGGCTCAATTTCTGTTCTTCCATTCCATTCCTCAAATATATGCCTGGTGCCAGATTTCCATCTCACCGAATTGTTGTAAAGGCTATACTAAGTTTAATAAAATTGCATTGAAACTAAATCTTCGTCCCCACCTCCCACCAACAGGCTGCTTTCTTCTGCATCATTCTTTTAAACATTTAACTTTTATGCTCAGTTTTGCTAAATTTGTATATACTCAAATGCATGTCTACCCATTAAATTACAAATGGAGAGTAACAACTTTTCAGATTATTTGGGAGAGGAACTTATATTATTTGAACAACTCCAAATAATAATGAATATGTCACTCTACAATGGGAATTTGATTAGTTAACTCATTTGAAGTGTGGGACTAATGAGGACTGTGGGATTGGAAAGAGACCTGGGCCTTGGGTTCAAATCTGGCTTCTTGTACTTAGAAATGGGTGAACTTGGGCAAGCCTGACTCTCATTTTCCATTTCTATAAAATGGACAAGATAATACCCTACTTAACTCACAAGCTAAGTTGGGTAGCTTGTGAGTTACCCTACTCACATAGTCTATATATATATATATATATATATATTTTTTTAAGGAACCAGACTGATTATTATTGTTCCGCTAAACTACCTCCCCTCTCCTCATGTAGGCCATTTAGACATGTTTCTTTAGTGGCACCAAGCTATATTTTCCAAACCATTTATCTTTCTTGCACTTCCATTCCTTGCTTGTAAAGGGAGCCAAGTTAAGTGCATGAGGAATGAGTGAAAATCCTGGACAGGTGCTGACGAATCAGTGGTGCTGCAGAAGTACTGTCTGCGTTTGTAAAAGAGAGTGACATTTCTTTGTCAATGTGAAACTCTTTCAGTGATGGCAGATGTGTGGCAGGTATGCAGCTGTTACTTTCTCTTCTTCCCTGTGATCATGGAAGCCAATGCTAATTTCTTAGTGGATCCCTATAGCTCAGAATCCTTTACAACATTGTGCCCCAGGAGCCATTACCAATTCAAGTTGAAATCTGCGTGGCATATAGTAAAAGTAGAATCTGTATGCTTAGAGCAGACCCATTTTTTTTTTTTTTAGGCACTCAAAAGGACCTTGAGTTCATTTTGTTAATAGGTAAGAAATCTAACAACCAAATAAATGAAATGACTTGCCCAGAGTCATGGCAGTTGAGGTCATAGGACAGGGCCAGAAGTAGAAGCCAGGTCCTTTGACCTGGTTTAATGCTGCTCTCTCCCTCCCCCCTACATCCTCCTATAATTTTAAAACCAGAATTCCCTTGGTTTCTGAATAGCGGTGTGTTTCTTCTTCTTGAGTTAATTCTGCATATTGAATGGAACTTGGGGCAGAAAGACATGGATTTGAATGCCTCTTACCTGCTATATGAAATCAGGGAAGTTACCTAATTTCAGTTGCCTTATTTATTCACTCTATTTAGTCTGAAATAGAGTGAGTAATGGCAATCTTATGAAGTTGTTAGATGAAATAAGAAAAGGTGTGCAGATGCCTGCATGAGTCTGAGTTCTTTTGGTTGCAAGTGATGGTAACCTAATGTAAACTAATCTGAACAAAGTGGAAATGCCTTAGCTCATGTAACTGGGAAATCCAGGGATAGAACTTCTTTCTCTAGCTCTTATCCATAAAGCCCCAGGAAAGAACTCTAATTGGTTCTGCTTGATCCTAAGCTCTCTCTTACAGTAGTCATTATGGCCAGAGGGATGTTTCTTAATTGCTCAGGTCTATGTCCACATCAGTCTGTGGTTAGTAGGTGGCTTGGATACTATGTAACCCCACCAGAACCATGGAAAAGGCAGTGCTGTGTCTGGGAGTGGGAATTCAAGGAATGTTGGGCAAACAAAATCAACAGAAACATCCCTCACAGTGCCTCGGACAGTGCCTGATGTGCCTTCACCTTGCCTGCCTGGCTGTCTTCAACACTGTGGGGAATAAGAAACTAGAAATGCAGGAGTTTATTATTTATTTTCATTTATTTTTTTGAGACGGAGTCTCGCTTTGTCACCCAGACTGGAGTGCAGTAGTATGATCTCAGCTCATTGCAACCTCCTCCTCCCCAGTTCAAGTGATTCTCCTGCCTCAGCCTCCCTAGTAGCTGGGACTACAGGTACCTGTCACCACACCTGGCCAATTTTTGTATTTTTAGTAGAGACGGGGTTTCACCATGTTGGCCAGGATGGTCTCCATCTCCTGACCTTCTGATCTACCCGCCTTGGGCTCCCAAAGTGTTGGGATTACAGGTGTGAGCCACCGCGCCCAGCCGAAATGCAGGAGTTTACAATGACAGGTTCTAGGGTGAGAATAGGCCTGGAGATGCCTTATAGTGGCATAGTGGCAGCTATTCTGTTCTCTTACTGACTTATAGAGGTTACAGGGGCCAGGGGAAGCTACCACACAGGTAACCAAGAAGCCTGTAAGCAGCGAACTGCTGTGCAGAGGCAGCAGGGGCTCCTGAAGAGCACTGGACAGGAAAGCAGGAACCTGTGTTCTAGCCCCAGGTCTGCCAGTAAGTGGGCTGCTCACATCATCTCTGTGGGTCTCAGTTTCCACATTAGTAAAACTGAGAGCTTGGACTAGATAACTGCAGAGATTTCTTGTAGAATAAAGACATTTTTATTCTAAATAAGGTAATAGTGATCCTGAATAGCTGGGAACTATTTTCAGATAGGCATGCAGATGAGATTTTGTTCTTCTTAATAATACATTCTTTTGTGGAAGCTAAACTAACTAACTAACTAACTAACTAACTTACTTCCTTCCTTCCTTCCTTTTCTTTCCTTTTCTTTCCTTTCTTGATGGAGTCTTGCCCTGTCACCCAGGCTGGAGTGCAATGGCGCAATCTCAGCTCACTGCAACATCCACCTTGTGGGTTCAAATGATTCTCCTGCCTCCGGCTCCTGAGTAGTTGAGATTACAAGTGCCCATCACCACGCCCAACTAATTTTTCTATTTTTGGGGTTTCACCATGTTAGCCAGGCTGGTCTCTAACTTCTGACCTTGTAATCCGCCTGCCTCGGCCTCCCAAAGTGCTGGGATTACAGGCATGAGCCACAGTGCCCGGCTGTTTACTTATTTTTAAGAATTGATTATCTTGAGCTTTTGGCTGAAATTCAAAGTTCTTGGAGTGGCCCAAAGCCAGATGATCTGGTCCTGTTACCTCTCTGGCCTCATCTCCCCTCCCTCTCCTTTTGCTCACTCTACTCCAGCAACTCTGGCCTCTGATTTTCTCACATGTACCAGGCACATTCTCCCCTTAGAACCTTTGTATCTGTTGTTCCCTCTACCTGCAACACTTTTCTCCCAGATTCCATATGGCTTGATCTCTCAGTTCCTCAGGTCTCTGGCTAAATGTTGCCTCTGTGAGGCCTTCCTTGACTGCCCTGTGTAAAGTGGCATCCTTTTTCTGTCCCTTCCCCTAGCATATCATATATCCATTTATTTATTGTCTAGTAGAATAAATACTTCCTAAAAATGAAGAACTTTGTGTTGGTAGCACTAAATCTGTAGCTTCTAGAACAGTGTAGGTATGCAGGTGCTTAATACATACTTCTTCAATTAATGAATAATTGTTAATCTACTGTGTCTTTCTCAGTTTTTGGAATAGGTGATCTCTGTCCAAGGCTCATTGCAGTTCTAAAGCTGTGTGGTCTTCACATGATTCTTGAATATTACCTGATGCACATTTATACTTGGTCAAGTATTAGGAGTAAACATTCAGTAATAGTACCTTTTATTTTATTACTAAGATTCAGTTCCTCCCTCAAGAAGTTACACTCTAGTGGAAAAGCAGACACAGGAAGTGCAACAAGTCAGGTATGATTGACAACTGTAACTTTTTTAACATTGATTCCCCAGGTCCTCCTTGATTTCCTTTTCTGAAGCAGTATTGACTTTGTGTACCAGTGTTGGGACCCAAAGTTGAGCTGGGACCACCGGGATTATAAATTTTATCCAAGGATTGAGTATAATCGTAGTTAGGGGATTTCAGTTGAGAGAGCATTTCAAAGAAGCAGTATCAGGGAACAGATACAATGAGTCTATGAGAGGCAGGAAGGACAGGAGATAGGGCCAAACCATACAAGTAGGATCGGGAAACAGTGGAGGTTTAGAATGCAACCTGTGAACAGAGCATAAATGTGCTGAGTCCTATAGATTTCTTTTTATATATGGCAGGAACCCTTTAGCTCATGAAATAAGGAGCAGCTTTGGTAAAAGCTGGATGAGAGGTTTGGGGAGAGAGGTTCATTCACCAGCCTGCCCTTCTGCTCCCTTCCCCCTCTCCTCAAGGAACTCCTAGAAACCAACCAGAGGGCCCAGAGACACACAGTTTAAAAACCACTGCCTTAATGCTCTCCAAGGCCCCTTTTAGCTTCATGATGCTGTGCTTTTATGAATTGCAGTAACTGATCGTATACTGTAGGGAGAACTCAGCACTGCAGAATTTTCATGAGATTGTGAGTCCTTTGTATGAATTACACTTCTGAATTTTGCCAAAGACTTAGAAGGACTGCAAGTTTTAAAATATATTTATCTAATAATTGATTTGTACCTTCACCCAATAAATAGTGAACATCTCGTGTGTCAGGCAGTGTGGGGCCATAAAAAAACTCAGGCATATGTCCCTGTTCTTTGAAAATATTGGTAAAGGATACCTAAATCTCTTTGGAGCATCTGTGGAGACCTCAGAAAGTGATCATCAAACTGGGCCTTGAAGGAGAAAAACCATTCCACCAGACGTAGGTAGAAGGGGTGGATGTGAGCAAAGGCAGTCGCACACAACAGCAGGGGAATGTGGGGGCCAGAGGCAAGACTGGTGTGACTAGAGCCCTTTTCTGGAGGAGGCCTGGGTGAGGGTCAGAGTGTCAGGGGATGAGGTTGTGCTGGAATGGGTTAGAGCAGGGGTCCATAAACTGGTCCACAGGCCAAATCTGGCCCACTGCCCATTTTTGTAAATAAAGTTTTATTGGAATGAGCCATGTTCATCTGTTTAAATATCGGCCAAGGATGCATTCATGCTACAGCAGCAGAATTACAGCCTGCAAAGTCCTGCAAAACCTAAAATATTTACTGTCTGACCCTTTAGAGAAAAAGTTTGCCAACTGTTAGATGAGAGCATTGTTAGTGGTGCTGAACAGTTTGTATTTTATGCTCTGGGCTATGCAGCAGAGGCATGAAAGGATCGTGTTTGTATTTTAAAATGATCCACAGTGTTGATGATGGGTTTGGAATGTAACAAGACTGACATCGAGAGCTAAGTAGGATGCTGTTGTAGTAATTCAGGTGAAACTGAAGAGCCAGTGACAGTAGGGTTGGATGGGAGAAAATAGATGAAGTGGGTATTTAATATTTAGTAGGTAGACTCCACAAACTTAGTAAAAGTTATTAACTAACTAGTAGAAATAGAAAGAGGAGGAGGTGGAATAATTCCCAGCTTTCTGGTTAGAAAAATTAAATGGAAGACGATTACAATAACAGCGTTTTCAGGGTTAGAGTTCATGCCAGTTATTCATGCCTTCTTCTCAATTCTAAATAGTTGAGAACAGATTCAAGGAGCCCAGTGGACACTGGAGTTTTATTAAGACAACATGTGGTAGATAACTCCCCAGTGGCAGTGCTTCCTGATAAACCTGGAACATAGTTGCAACTCAGTGGGATCCTTCAGCTTTGCCATATTTAGACCTTGGAGACAGTTGAGTACAAAATAGATACTCAGTGCATATGTACCTATGCCCAGCCAGTGGTATGGAGATTGAGACCTTTCTCACCAATAGGACAAACACTAGGCTAGGCCTTATGGTAGCAAGAAGTACAAGGGGATAGAGACTCAGGAGGGCCCATGTAGATACCAGGATCTCTTCTGTTATTCTCAGTTCTGCTTTCTTTATTTTTGAATGAAACTCATCTTGGGGGTAGTGATTACATCACGTGTTACAGAAGCATGATTCTCAGGGGTAGTTGGGTTCATTTTTTCCTGCATTCCAAGAAGAATCCAGAGTATGTCAAAGAGTTCCTTCTTCCTCACTTTCGAGTTGGCAGTTGATCAGCCATTATGGGTACTGGGGTAGGGCTACAGAAACATGTCCTCTCAGTGTGACATTTTAGTGAATTCTTCCCATCAGGGGCTGGATTCATTTTGTAGGCCCAAGAACCGGATTTATCCACATATTGAGGCTAGAACCATCTGTCAGGGCAGATGTCAGTCAAGCTCACATCAACTTGTGTATAAGTCAGAATACCAGTTAATTAATTAATGTGCAGAAGGATACAAATTTTGGAAACTCAATCATTTTTGAGTTTCTTCTATAGGTCAGGAATTCTGTTAAGGACTTTATGTACCCAATCTTATTTACTTTTTCTCTTTTTCAGGGGATAGAAATATATTATTAAGTGATTTTATAATATTGATTGTATTATGAATAATGTGATTGTTGAATTCATGTAAAGTTGGTTTGAGGTCTCTTACTGTCTGGCAATCCATGTTGGCTCCCTCTGGTGGGTAAAGTGTCAGTGATGTCTGCAAATGTTAATTAGAGCTTATGGCATGAAAACTGTTTTATGTTTAAAACATCTTAGATTTAAAATTGACTTAAAAATAGGCACCTTCAAAACTCCTCTAAAAGAAAGTGAGTAAACCAGTGGAATGAAAGTATGATATGTTGAATTAACCCAATAACTCAGATATGGAAAGCTTGCAGCACAGTTGAAATTTTAAACTCGGTAATACTTTTTTGTTTCTTACAGACTTTCAGATTCTCAGTCTATGAATAATAAAGTTTGCCAGCTTCTGCTTATCACCATCTAACATATATCTGTTTGTTAAAATGTTCTTATCATGGAATTTGTAAGCTGTATTTAACCAAGAGAGAGAATCTTTCATTTCACAATATCGTAACATTTCTAATTTATAGTCAAATGATAAGAAAACTCTGGTGAAATGAACACTTGCCTTTTGTTGGATAATTTCTCCAGCAGTAAATTCTGTAGTCTTAGAAGAAGTAACAGGCCACAGCATATCTTAACTCACAGGAATTGAGAAAGGAATTAAAAAGTATAAGTTTTGAATTATAAATATTTTTGGCCTTTGCCAGTGATTTACTATGTGATCTTGGAGAACTCACCTAACCTCTCTGGCTGTCACTCTTCTGATTTTTTTAATGAGAGGTTTTGACTAGGTGATCCTAAGGACCTTTTCAATAAGATGGTTGCATGACTCAGTACTCTTTTCCCAGAAGTCCCTGGATATATTTAAAAATACTTTTGCAATGATAACTGCCCATTACCTTGTGATATTTTCCTGGAGTCTCCGAAAGAGTTAGGTGATTTTTTTCCCCCAAAGTTAGCATTTGGTATGCTTCCACAAATGTATTTGATTTAAAAGTGGTTATATAATTTTATAATGGACTTTTCTCAGAAGGGCACATTTTTGAAGTTGGCCATTTTAAAATCTGATTATAAAATTAGTAAGTGCTCATTAAACAGAATAAAGAAGAAAATAGTTCACATTTAGTACTACTGTCAGAAAATAGCCATTGTTAAAATCCTGGTTAACTTTCCAGACATTTTTTCCTATTAAATAAAATCAGGATTTTTTTGTACAATACTGGTTATGTAATCGCTCTCTACATGTCCCCCTCTTTCTTGGGGATGTGGAGAGGGGTTACATAACAGTATTGTAGAAAACAATATATTTTGGAAATTTTTAAATATTGGTATATATTGCTCTTACCATCAGTTTATTTGGCTGCACAGCTATTAAAAATAGTAACAAATAATTGATTTACCCGAACCCCTATTGAAAGCTCTTTAGGCTGCTTCTGGTTTATTAGTATTTTAAGTAAACACAGTATTTTTTTATGAAATTTTTTCAAATTTATCATAGCCTCTTAAAAAGACACAAAAATATAGTTTGTTTTCTGTTTAATATTTTCTCGAATGTAAAAATTTGAATGTCCTAATGTTGATAAAAGGAAAATTATTGCTAAATTATTTGAAAATATTAAATGTTTTAGAATTTATTATCAGTGCTGGATGAGTATAAAAAAAGGCATGTAATTAGAGGCAGACTAGTTAGGAAAGCTTTGACATGGAGCAGAGCCCTGAAGAGCAAGTAAAATGGATGGATAGTGAACATGAGCCTCGTGTGCTCAGTGACAGTAAGGAAACCAGCCTAACAAGGCCAGTGGGGCTTCTTACTCAGCAGTGTGAAATCGCAGAGGTGCTTTATGGCCTGATTGCAGAGGCCTCGAGAGCCTTTGTGTAACATTAGTGGGCAAATGTCAGTGGTGATCCTGTATCTAATTAATAATGACCATTTAAAATATAATGAAACATTTATAGTAGCAACAAGAAGAGTTTCTAGTAATAACCTTAAAAAGAAATGTAAATGACCTAGTTGAAGCAAACTGCAAAATTTCGTAGACAGATATAGAAGATTTCAATAAATAGAAGTACATATTGTATACATGGAAGGGAAGAAAAAGTGTTGTCAACACATCAGTTTTTACTTTAGTGCTTGATTTGGCAGCACGTATACTAAAACATTTTAACACCAAAAAATAATATATGCATGTATGAAATTTTAGTGAAACCCATTAGTCCAGGTGTGTGTGTGTGTAAATTTTATCCATGCTAAAGGATGTGTTGTAAATCAGTAAGAAAAGGAAGATTTATTCAGTGATTTGGAATAATTGGTTAGCACTTTAGGAAAAAAAATAAATTTTTAGTTTCTTGTCTCATACATGCATTAAAATAAATTTCTAGGTGGACTATATTTAATTGTAAAAACAAAACTGAAGAAAATGAAGATGAATGTTGACATACTTTGTAGAACTGGGAAGTCTTTCTGAGTTTAAAAGTTTGGCCGGGTATGGTGCTTCATGCCTGTAATCCCAGGACTTTGGAGGCCGCGGTGGGTGGATCACTTGAGTTTATGAATTTGAGACCAGCTTGGGCAACATGGCAGAAAAAAAAAAAAAAAAAAAAAAAAAAAAAAACTAGCCTGTCGCAGTGGCACACACCTGTAATCTCAGCTAACTGGGAGGCTGAGGTGGGAGGATTGCTTGAACCCAGGAGGGAGAGTTGCAGTGAGCCAAGATTGTGCCATTGCACTCCAGCTAAGAAAGAAACCAAAGTTTGCAGCAGCAGCAGCAATCTTTTTTTTTTCACAAAGCCTTAGAAATATTCACAGAACAGCAGCTGCCTTAATAACATAATAATGATAATAATGATTTTGATGATGGTAGTGATGGCAGCTGTCACAAGTGCTTTACATAGAGACACTACAGCATTATGGCCAAGTATGGAGAAATTATTAGGTAAATGTGGCATATTGAAGAGTATGTCATGACATGAGAATTATTATATAATTAATATGTGCTTACATTATTATGTTAGCTTAAAAAAATAACTACCCAAACCAATTACAATTAAAAGTATGTATGCATACCCAAAAAACTCTAGGCATGGAAGTAATGACTGGAAGAGAATACACCAAAATGTTAACCATGGCTATTTCTGAATGATGGGACTTGGGTGATTTATTTTTCTGCTTCTATCATCCAGAATTTCTTTAATGAGCACATTTACTTTTGAAATGAAAAGCAAAACAGAACAAGTAAAACTCCTGGCAGATGAGTTTTTATTTGCAGTGGTAGGAAATGGAGAATTAATAGCTTTTGATTAGAAAGCTGTTATGAGTAAGCAATATCTAATTCTATATTAAATGTGCAGTGGAGGGACGGGGGTTATTTAAAGGAAGTCTGTGGTAAAATCTTTTGTAAAGGGAGTAATTTTCCTGTAACTCAGCTGGATTTCCCATACAGACTTTCTTAACCTATGTGACAAAATCATCCACAAATGTTGCATTGATGTCTTAGCTTTCTGGTTGCTATTCTAAAACATAATAAATGATGATAATGGCCGCCACTTGTTGAGCACCTACTCTACCTGGCCCTGTGTTAAAGCTTTATAAGTTATTTGACTATCCTTTCAAGTTAGTATCCTTTTTTCATGAAGCAACTGAGGTTCAGAAGGTTAAGCTCTCTCCCAAGATGACGTCCCTGGTGCTGTGAGATGAGTAGTCATGGCACATGCGTGCTGTGCCCCTTGGGTTGCCTGCCACCTCCCCAGCTCTTGGGCAGGCACAGGTATGCTGTGGCAAGTGTGTCCCAGCCTGGGAGCTGTGCTCCACTTGGCATTCCACAGACCAAGCCTCTGAGGACTTGCTCCTTAGTGTGTTGTCACATCATCTACTCTCTTTAGGAGCATATTTTGGTGCATACATTATACATTTGAAAGTGCATGACTAGCTTTTGGGGAAATACAGCTGCTTCTAAACCAAACTTTTTCTTTTAATCAGCAATTACCTTGTAACCATGCATTTCTTAAAGGTAAGTGTTGAGGTATGCTTTTGGGGAAAAGGGAAAAAGATTTGTGGTTTTAATTAGTAAAATCATTGAGAAGGAAGGAGACCCAACTTATGGATTATAGACATTTGAAAAGGTATAATTCCTTTTTCTGTTGTTGGGATGCCAGTTTTTAATTTTATTTGTTCATTAAACAGTCAGTTCCATGGAGATCTCTGGAACTGAAATGGCTTTTTAGAGTTGCCCAGTTGAGGCAAAGGGCCAGGGCTTTTTAGCCACTGCCGTGGCCAGCCATTGTCTGTGGTCTTCTCCCAGGGAACAGCCCTGGAGTTGGGTGAGGCACCTTCCTACTGCTTGAGACACACTTGGCTGCGAGCCAGCAGCAGGCAGTTCTCCCAACAGCTGGGGTAAAGGGGCCTTGATCCTAAAGGCCCAGTTTAGCCACACAACCTGTATTAGTTCATTTTCTGCATCGCCATAAATACCTGGAGATGGGTAATTTATAAAGAAAAGAGGTTAATTTTGGCTCATGATTCTGTAGACTGTACAAGAAGCATGGCATTGGCATCTGCTTCTGTGAAGCCTCAGGAAGCTTACAATCATGGCAGGAGGGGAAGGGGGAGCAGGAGTGTCACATGGTGAGAGAGAGCAAGAAGAGAGAAGGGGGAGGTCCCAGGCCCTTTTAAACAACCAGATCTTGTGTGAACCGAGTGACAATTCACTTATCATCAAGGGGGCAGCGCTGAGCCATTCATGAGGGATCAACCCCCATGATCCATCACCTCCTAGCAGGCCCCACCCCCAGTATTGGGGATCACATCTACAGGATGATCTTTATGGGCTGCATAGGGGCTTTCCTTGCCCTATAGCTTCTGAGAGGGTCAACTAATGGGAGGCCCCAGCAGGAGATGGGAGGGCTGGAAAAGAGTAAGTGGCTTGGGAACTGGATTGAAGCTTTGTATCCACAGCTCAGGACTCAGGTTAGATGTCTGCCCACCAGGTCCAGAATTTTTCCCTTGTGTATGTCAAGCATCCTGGGGGTTAGAATGGATTTAGCCAGTAGGCTAGTACCAGCCAGCAATGGACAGGGCAGCATTGCAGCCTCACTCAGGGTGACACTGAAAGACAGTGACAAAGGAAAGACTTCCCCGTGCCCACTTGAGGCAAATCATCACTGCCTTTTAATTTAAGGTATATATATATATATATATATATATATATATAATTTTGTTTTCTTTCCCTCTCTTCCTTAGGCTCAGCATTACAGTGGGAAAAGTCAAGTATTTTAGGCTCACACAGATTTTTCTCTCAGTGTGGCAATTCATACTTTCCCTCCAAATATGACCTGGTAAATGACTCTGGCATGTTGTCTGTAAATCTGAACTGAAATGGAATCTGTAACCCATTATCAGATTCTGAATCAAGCTGCCTTCTCCTTCTGCAGTTGTTGTTTCAGTGGAAATGTGTGTTTTTATTCTGTCAGTGGACAGTTTGTATACCTAAAATTAAAAGGGAATTATATAATGAATACTTGATGTAAAAGAAGCTAGTTAAATACTTCAACTCCAAGGGTTTCTATGAAAGTAATAAGGAAATTACATTTAATTTTAACTGGTAGAAAGATTTTTAAAATGTTATTGCTATTAAGCATTTATTACCCACACTCAACCCTTTTTTGGCAAGTGAATTCCCAAAGCACAATTCATCTTTATACAAGTGGAAAGGAAGTATTCTTGCAAAATACGTAGTTTGATGTCTTCTTCCTCACTGTGGAGAGAAGCATATTTTTCCAAAGAATAGAATGTGATGGTTGATTGGAAACTTTTGGAGTTACCGGCTAGCTCTACCTCTTGAAATAAGAATATATATATAAATGGGTCCCCAGATTAAGGCGTCGTAGGGTATTTTACAGCCCTAATTGACTCCAGACACGGAGGCAGTGATTTGTAAGCAAGCAATGACAAGAGGAAGTTAAATCAAAATTAAATTAAGAGAAGGATGAAAAAAGAAGAGCTATCAAGGAGAGGTGATGAATTTTTTTAAAGCTTCTAAACACTTATCTGTTGGTAAATGATTGAAAATCTGTGAATATATTTCACTTATGTTAAAAGATGAAATCTGGAAACACTTCAGTCCTAAAAAAAAGACCTTACTTCTACTTCTCTTAGAAGTCTTTTTTTTTTTTTTTTAGAGATAGAGCCTCACTGTGTTGCCCAGGCTGGTCTCAAACTCTTGGGCTCAAGCATCCTTCTCCCTAAGCCTCCTGAGTAGCTGGGATTATGCATGCATACCACCATGCCTGGTTTCAGAAGTCTTTTAAAATATTCATTACTTGGTACAGGTCAACCAATATAGGCATATTTGCTTTTATACTTTTCCATTGAGTCAACTGCAATAAAAATCAGTATCTCCCATGATGCACATGAAGTGGTATAGAGGATTGGTTTTCCTGTTTACATTTTGACATTTTGTTGTTCCGGCTTGTATAAATAAAAATCTAAGAATTAGAGCTCACCAGACAGCTTCTCCACCCTGACTGCCATTTTTGCAGTTACATCAGTCATTTTCCCTTTTCCTGTCCTCCTCTACCCAGTTAATTATCAAGCCCAAGAAGATAGACACTGGGTTCCACTCCCCTCACAGCACAGAGCACAGTTCAGTACACAATATTTGGAAATAAATTAAGTGAATAAGCACCTGCTCATTTTCTCTGTCTCATCCATTCTGCTGCTACCAGTGGGGGTTCGGACCCCTATCATCTTGTGCCTGAGCTGACACAGTAATGATGAGCCCCAGTCCCTCTCCAAACTAACCCACTGTGCGGAAAATGTTGCTTTCATCAGTACTTTGGCTCAGAAGTGCTCAGTAAGTACTGCTCATTCTCCATGCAAGGAATTCTCAGATACTCGGTCTTTATAAAGCTGGCCTACCCACATTTCCAGTGTTAAACTCCACACTTCCTCCATCATCCCACCAGCTTTCACCACGTTGCTCTGTTAGCAGTCCCCTCCGCTTCTTGCCTCCTTCTTTGGCTCCTGCTATTTCTCTTGCCTGGACTGCTTGCTCTCCTTCACTTTCTCAAATTCTGTTGATCTTGAAAGATACATTCTAGCCTATGCTAGTCACCTTCTGAATTGAAAGCAGTTGCTGCCTGTATTCCTTACTATAGAAATATCTATGGCCTGTGACATCTCTTGCCTTATTATTTTGTGTTTTTATTTAATAATAACATTGTCACTTCACTATCCAGCTGCTATTGTGTTGTCTCTTCAATGATATGGTTTATTTTGGGGCTTATTTCGGGCATGGGGAATAGAAAGGAGAGAGCAGGACTCTATTTTCATGCTGCTTTGTATTTAGCACAGTGTCTCTTGTCCCCAGTAATACAGCCTTTAGACAGAATAGACACCGTATCTTTTTCTTCTTTGTATTCCCAGCACTTGCAGAGCATCTGGCCCATAGTGGTGATTCATACGTGGCATTTGAATAAATGAACAGAAGGCACACCTTAAAGATTTGTTTAGTAGTTTTACCCCCAAACTAAAAGAATCAACATAGGTAATTTTCCATCTTTTAAGAGGCATAAAATCCAGTTTTCCATTTAGCTTTTTTCATCATTAACAGTTCTCCCTCAAGCACTTCTCCTTTTCCTGCCTTCAGCTTCATACTGAAATTTAAATCAATTTCCTCTCATTCTTTTCTCTGTGAAATTGGAGAACAGCTGTTTAGTCACCTCCTTATAAATAACCCTTCAATGAGTTAAATTGCCTCTAGGATTTGCTTTCTCCAGATTAAATTATCCCAAAGCCTTTTCTTTTTTATCATAAAGGCCTTTTCAAAAAGAAACATTCATTATTCTTTTTATTTCTTTTTCTAGCTCTTTATAAAACTTTATTCTTGTCATAAATGTACCACAGGATACCCCTATATAGGCCTGACTGATGCTGTCTGGAGTGGAAAGGTTTCTTTTCACATCTGGAATCTCATTCTCCTCTTTGTGTTTTAGAGTATCTTGTTAGCTTTTCTTTCTTTCTTTTTTTTTTTTTAACTTCATATCCTATCGGATTTAATTTGCGGTTCACTCTTACCCTCTCCCTGTTTGTCTCCTTTTTCTGTACATTTCTTCAAATGTGTAGCTTGATTTTCTTCCCGTAAACACTAGCTTGCTTTATCAGGAGTCTTATGGTTATAAGCTACAGAGAACCCAATGCAAATTAGCTTAAGTGATCAAAGGAATTTATCGATTTATGTCACTGAAAAGTCTAGTGGTATGACTTAACCCCTGGCTTGGCTGGTCTTGGTGAACTAAACAGTGTCACCACAGGCCTGGTTTTCCTTGCTCTGTCTATTCTGCCTTGCACACACAGTGTTGGCCTCTCCTTTAAGGCGCCTCTAATGCCCTTGCTTTGTGGCAGCCACTGAGCTGTAGTACTTGCAGACCTCACTTTCTCATACTGCTTCATCCAGAGGAAGAGAGAGGCTCTTTTCTTGCTTGGGGTTCAGATTTCCTTACTGGCTCACATTGAGTGATATTCTTATCTTCAATCCACTCCTGTCCTAGGAAAAGGATATACTGCTTATCTTGGTCCACTTAGGACCCAGCTGTGCACCTGACACAGTGTGTTACCTATACCCAATACACTTGGCTGAGAAACAGGGAAGAATGGTTTCCAAAGGAAGTTTGGGAGATATTTTCAGAAGGAGGGGAGCAATACATGTGTGTGGCCAACAAGAGATGTACATTGTGTTCAAAACTGTGCCCATTCATTCTGCTTTAGACATTATAAATATCACTTTGAACTGAGGGCATCTCTGAGAATAAATTATTCATTCACTTACTCATAGTCACTTACTATTAATCACCAACTACATGCCACCTATACAACTTGGTTGGTATTGGGTGTACAGACATGAGTGAGACAATGTCTGACTTTGAGAAACATATAGTCTAGGGAAACAATAGACCTAGAGGCACATAACTAAAGCATGTTCTAAGAAGTGCTGCTATCAAAGGGTCAATGGACACAGGTGGAAGTGAAGAACTCAGTGGGAGGGTTAAAGGGAGGGGGCATAACAATAGAGGTGAGTTTTGAACTAAGCCTTGAAAGGTAAAAAGAGATTTCCCTAGAATGGGAAAGGAATGGCATCTTGAAGGCCATAGTGAACCATAAAAAGTTTTCAGTAGGGGACTAACATGATTAGGTATGTATTTGAGAAAGATCATTCTGCTGGTAGTTCATGTATTTGGCAGAGGTGAGAAGGACTGGCAGCAAGGAGGAGGACCAGTTGAGCTGTTGCAGTAATCACGTCTAATCAAGATACAGCAAGAACCTGAACTCAGCTTGCTGTCAATAGAGACAGAGAGTAGACTCAAGATATGTTTGACAGGAGCTGGGACTTGTTAATGTAGGAGATGAAAATCAGTGGTTATTAGATGACTTTGAGGTATTCATTGTGGATAACTAGGTAGGTGGTTAAGATGAGTTCAGTTTTGTAGTTATTTGAGGTGCCTGCTGAAAACCCAAGGGGCACGTTTCCCAGGCAGTTGTAAAAATAGAAATGTACTAAAGGAAAGATTTCTAAGCCAGGAATTTAGACTGGAGAAGACATCAGAATGTAAATGGAGATTGAAGCCTTGAGGAAAGAGTAGGATCATCCAAGGGGAATTTCAAATCAGAAGAAAAGAGGGCTGCAGAGTAGTCCCTGGGAAAACACGTCTGAGAGGCCAGGAGAGGACAGGAAGCCCGAGGAGGCCGCTGTGGAGAACTTAGGCCTGTGGATCCCTTCAAGTAACAGGCTTGATTAGAGGTAATGTCACCTGGAACGATTTGTGCCATGATGGTTAAGAACATGAACTCTGGGCTCTACCACCTCCTGGGGTTGATCTGTGGGTAAAATATTTAACTTCATTTCCTCATCTATGTAATGGGAATAAAAGTCATACCTAATTTTGGAAGATTAAAGTGAGTAAAACACCTTGAAAGTGCTTAGCACATAAGAAGTGCTATAGAGTGTTTGATAAATAAACACATAAGCCAGTATACACATGTGTTTGTACATTTCTGTGTCTCTGCAGTCACATAGCTATTGGCCAGTTAATCCAAAATTCAAAATTAGTTTATTTGGGACTTAAATAATTTGATTTTCTGGAAACTCTAATGTTTCTATTGCAACAATGCAAGTATCTGACTTCTTGAAAGTTTTCCAGATTATTTACTGGATTATTATTTTTTTCTGATGATTAATTTTACCTCTGACTTTGATATACTTTTCTTTGTTTCTTCCACACTTCACATATTTTTTATTGTTCCTAATACTTTATAGCATACAGCTTTCATTTGTTTTTAAAATTTACTTTCTCAGAATCATTCCTAAAGTTCTGGAATGCTTTGTGAGTTACTCCTTCACATTTCGGTCAGTTTCTAGTGTGTTACTTTTAATCAGGCTACTTTTCTCATCCATCTGTAGGAATTGGCAATATTCTCAACTCCTCCTCTTTATGGTCAGGGATATGAACTTACTGTCTTCTTCTTTCATTTTCCCAAGTAAATGTCGAACCACTGATTAGATCTGTGTGCCTACAATAACATAAGCAGGCACGAAGCTTAAATCTGATTTAAAGGAGAGGACTGGACAGCCTATTACTCCATTAAGATTTTTTTAAGAGTCTAGATTAAAATAGAACGGTATTCAGGGTGTGAGTATATTGCTGAGTCTCCAACACGCATTGAACCAGACATCGTGTGTGTTCATTTTAAATGATGGGGTGGGTCACTTTTATATTTATTATGAACACAAACACTGATGCTAACAACTGACATGTGAAAGGAAAGCAGGCAATAGTGATGAAAACCATTTAATGATTAGTGAGGAAACAAATATTGTTTAATGAAAATAAAAACCATGTCTAAAGGGCCTAATGCTGACTTTTGGAAATATAACCATGTTGCGGTCTTTTGTGTACCCTCTGTCCTGTACAGTAGATATTGTTTAAAATTGCTTGGGAACTGGAGCTTGCAATTGTGAGCCTGGAATGTCCTGCAGATAATTAAGTTGTGGTCAGGCTTTGGAAAAATAAAAAGTTCTCGAACTATGATTTTATAAACATGCTACAATAACATTTCTTTATATTTAACAGTTTTTTTATAGAAAGTTGATACTCTCATGAGGCATTGATTAAAGGTAAAACATCAAGAAAGAAAAAATATTAAATTAAAACTTCACTTAGGATGTTGACAGTTGGCTTGTAATATTAAACAGATGTGTATGTTCCTGGGGATATTCTTTCTGAACAGAATTGCTAAGTTGTATTTTTTTTTTAATGACAACTACAAATTTTTGATCAGTTAATAATTTTAAATACCCTTTACAATCTTCTGTATTCTAACTTCATCTGTAGTTTGAGCCCTCTCAATGATATAATGATTGGTGAAACCTTTGCTGCCTCTTCGAAAGTCTTTCATTTTCTTTCTTTCTTCTTTATCCGCCCCTCCACCCCCCAACCAAAAGCTTAACTGGGCTCTTCTGATTTGATGATGCATACTTGGAGATTGATTCCTTGAAATAATTTTAGGATCATTGGGTGGAATTCTACCCTTGCAGATTTATGTCTGTAGTTTACTTCCATATAAGCTTCACTTTGGCATTTGAGTGCACAAGTTGACCTACATTGTGGTATTGTGTTTGTGTGGTCAATTGTAAAGGCTTCGTAATATGTCTATATAACCAGCCATGCAGATCGGCCTGTACCTCATGCTGTGGGGCCAAAGAAATGTCAGTGAGGGGACCTAAAGGAAACCAGGCCTTGGAGTAAAAAGAGATTCAGTAAATTTTTCTTTTTGCTTATGAGGATTTTGCCAGACTTTCGCATTCTGTTGGACAAATAACAGAGTCTAATGAGGGCTGTAGAGTGGGGTGGAGGAGTGGGTTAGGTGGGTGGGCAGTCTTTGGTAAATGAAGTCAGGTGGCATTTTGTAGGATGTGGTGAAAAAAAATTTTGCATCTTCAAAGATTGTTAAGTCTTTTTGCAAGACTAGATAAATTGTACAATGTTGTGTTTAGGATGATGCATTTTTTTTAGATACTACAGATCATTTTGATTGTAAGTCTTCAACATGTGGACATCTTATGTTTTCTGAAAGATATATTTCACTAGGCAGGAGTCTTTGATTAACCTGGAGGAAGTTTTGTTGCTTTGAGCAGATTTATTTATCTTGGAACTATGTATTGTTTGCACAGTCTTCTTTTTGGAATCAGTGTTTTTTTTCTCTGCAGATTCCATTTGGGAAGCTTTGGTTTGGAGCCTTAAGTATATGAAAGGCATTTTCAGTAAACACAAACAAAGGCCAGCTAGACTGTCTGAACAAATATGATGATGTATTTTCATCATAGAAAACTTTAACTTCAGGAATTATGAATTCATTTTTAATAGCACATTACTTAAAAGTGGCTATTTGTTCTTTACATCTAACAGTATAGTTTTTTTAGGTGTCCTATTTCTTAAAGTCTGGTTTAGAAGCAAAAATATTTAAAGTGCATTTTTATATGAAAGGATTTGATGAGTACACATTTCATGTCTTCAACTTTTGTTCTCTAGCTCACTGTTTTAGAATTGCACTTATTATATTTTGTGTGTGTAGAAGGAAGGAGACCAAATTTCTATATATGATGTCTTAACAGATTTAATCAAATCAGTGCCGTATTCTCCTGGAAATTTGAGATGCTTGTTAACAGCGCCCTATTGGGAAAGAGTTGGGAACGTTGACTATATGCAAAAATACTATTTAAATTCAGCGTAATTTGTTCCTCTAGAAAAAGCAACCATTTTAATGTAAGAATCTGAAAACCAATAAAAGGTATCTGTTATCTGTGAAGGTTTGTACCAGTTAGCTTGTTTCTGAGCTTCATGTTTCTTTCATTCCAGTTCTCCCAATGCTTTACTATGAAGGAATGTTGCAAATATTTTAAATAGTTTGTTGTAACCGGAATTTCTAATTATGAACAGGTTTAAGTAGAAAATGCTGCTTTGTTTTACCATTATTGCTGCATCATAAGATAAATGATACTCTTTTATAGATATTTTGGGTTGTCTCACTGATCCTAATTTCAGTATTATGCCTGACTTAGCAATAAGCTACTGCGATCAGCTAAAGGGAATTGTATTAGGCAGGCCTTATTTTTCTGTATCACTGTGGTATTGCAGTTTTGCCCACCTTTAAGTTAGAAAAGCATGGTTTTAGTATTTCAGTTTTCTTGTGCAATAATTCTACCATGGGGAAAGGGAAAGTAGAAAGTTTTCCAGAGTAGATGATGATTCAATGATTATACCATTTGAACTACTCATCCTTTTAAAATCTCATTTGATCATTCCCTTTTTTGCCTGTATAGTGTTCAGTTCTTCTCAGCTATTTTATAGCTGATGAATTTGGTTCTATTAGGGAGAAGGTAATACATACTTATTTTTGCAGCATGTTAATTCTATTAACTATTCAGTAACTGACTTGGGAATGGAAGGCACCTATTGGTCCCTAGTGGTCTGAAATGGGAAATGCATCTCCTGTTTCATTAGGACTTTCCATAAAGCTTCACATTTGACTAGAAACAAAAATCTTAGTAGTTTTAGGTAGATTAACTGGCTTATTTAAAGTGTTCCTTGAGCTACAGATGAAGTTAATAATCTTCTTAATCTCATTAAAAATAGATAAACTACATATAAAACTTGAGTACTAGATTAGCACCTGTATTTCAAGTCACTTAGGAAATGGGGGAAAATTCTGTAAATGCTTGTGTGTTAAGTATATTGAGTAAATTGTCAGGATTTTTCTCTGTCATCTTTTTGTCAGCTTTATCATGCTTAATTTTCAAGAAAATAATGTGTTTGTTACTGTGGTCACACCATGATTTCACATTGGCTAATGCATATTTTATTGTCTCTGTCCTAGAAAATTATAGCAGTTTTTATGAGGAGTGGTTTGTGGGTTCACACAACCCACTTGGAGTGCCATTTACTATAATTCTCTTCTAAAAGGACCATAAAACATCATGTAAATTGTTTAAAAAAGGAAAGACCTTTTTTGAGAAAGGCTAAGAAGAAATCTTTCCAGGTTTTCTTTTGTTTCTTATAGTCAGTTTTATGATTTTAATTTCCCAATTTATTTAGAGAACTAATGTCATACAATAAATTACACTTGTATTTAAGTAAACCATTGCGAGCTAGAGGTGGGCTAGAACTGGGTGTTGCTGATGCAGATAATATCAAATTCATTATTTTATAATCTTTTAACATATGTTTTTTGTGACTTTGGAAATGAAATTAAAGAAATGAAGGAAGAGGCTGGGTGTGGTGGCTCATGCCTGTAATCCTAGCACTTTGGGAGGCCAAGGCAGGCAGATCACAAGGTCAGGAGTTCAAGACCTGTCTGGTCAACATAGTGAAACCTGTCTCTACTAAAAATAAAAAAAATTAGCTGGGTGTGGTGGTGTGTGCCTGTAATTCCAGCTATTTGGGAGACTGAGGCAGGAGAATAGCGTGAACCTGGGAGGCGGAGGTGGCAGTGAGCTGAGACTGCACCATTGCACTCCAGCCCAGGCGACAGTATGAGACCCTGTCTCAAAAAAGAAAAAAAAAAGGAAGAAAGAAAGGAAAGGAGAGAGGAAGGAAGGAATTAATTTATAGCCTGTATATCTTTTTTTTTTTAAACCCTTATGTTTTCTTAAATAGTGATGTGTTTATAATCTACATTAAGGCATAATTTTTGGTAACCAGTCCTATAAAACTCACATTTAAATTCACAAATAGATTTACTTAGAGAAACTTCTTTCCCTTGGCAGTTTTACCATTTAGATTGGCTTGTTGCACTCGGTTTATGTACAACCTTTTGAAGAAAGAATTAAATAGCACAATAACAAGGCCAAAGTCCTGTCATAGTCTTCTGTACAAATGCCTTATTCTGATATTATCTTGGCTTTGTGCATGAGCTCTAAGAAGAATAAGGACTGAAATTGTTAATAATTTTCTACAGCATTTACGTGGTTCTTTATGCTTTTGGTCACTTAATACAAGTATATCTTATGTTTAACAAACCGTTATAAGAAAATCCATGTATATCTGAAATATAAATTGGGGCAAATGTTCATTTTGCATAAAGATATAGCACATTTATTATAGATTTTTAATTTTTAAAGCCACTTCTGTAGTGCATGCGAGATCTTTATATTTGCAACATTTTATAAGAATGCTTATAAAGGGAATGATGATTGCTGTATTCAAGTAGGTAGTGATATAAACATTTGTCTCTGTAAAATATTATCTTTTCAAATTAGTCGTTCTTAAAAACACAAGAGTATCTGTGTAGTTTACAAACTCCTTGGTTTTGTGATAAGAAGAGATTATAAGTAAATCACATTTATGCATTTTTTAAAGAGTGTTCATAAAATTGCTAGATTTTCTTGAACATGCTTGTAAATCTTTTTGTTTTAATAGTAATGCTTTCTACAGACATATGTCACTTTATGAAGAATATCAAATTAGGTTTTAATTATGCGACTATAAATTCTCCTTTTCCTTATGTGTGAAAACACAACACCAACAAAAAACCAACTTCCTAAAATATATGAACTTTTTGGGATTATTCTTTATTCTACACTGTCTTCCTATTTTTATTTTTCTGATGTTGGGGTGTTTCTATTCAGTATCTCAATAGCCAACTGAAGTGAATTTTGGGAACAGAAAATGAAGCTATAATTGGAAAGGAGATTTTGAAAAAATAGAAGCCCTTAATGTCATTATATGGGTGGGAATAAGGGGAAGAATGTACTTACGAGCCTCAATACTGCTGGTACAGAACAGCCTTGGAAATTCTGTAGCTACTTTCCAAAGGATTGTTTGATAGAGCCGGGAGCTCCTTTGACCAAATCTAAAGCCTGAGAACCAACTTCTGTGATAAAGTATGCTAAGCAAAAAAGACTGTTTGTGGCATTTTAACCGATTCTGCTGAGTATGCCACAAATGTTCATCAAAATTTTGTGTATGGTGCTGTTGCATAAATTATTTTAATATGGGATGTTTGGAAATAAGATACGTACTACACTGAAGGGACCAAATACTGAATTCTCTCAAGTTAGACAGTATTTTTCACTATGAATTTATAATACATTGCTGTATAACAACACCATTATTATTGTAAGTGATATCGAATGTTATGTTTAGAGTTTTTCGTTTTTTTAGATTGGAAAATAGTTTTATTTTTTAATGTTAGCATAGACAAAATATTTCCTATTCATTTATAGTTATTAAATAAAAATGCATAGCACTTTAGTCAAGAATATATTGTTTTATAAATTATTTGGTTGCAAGATATCTTAAGATTATTTTTCTTACAACTTAAATGCAGACTGTTGATGTTTCCTCGTTTCTGTTTTTCACTTGAGTGGGTCAGAAAATATTTTTCATGGACTTTGGATATAGCTAAAGACTTTTTTTTAATGTGAAAATCTTCATCAATATGGCCAATTCCTGTCGGAAAAGAGGCATAATTTTTCAATTTTTTCCTCCAAAACTGCAACTTCAGAAAATATGTAAGAGATGTAGCAATTAACCTACATGCACATTTATAATACTAGAAAATGGGCAGCTAGTTATATTCAAAGACAGGATCTGATAGGCCCAAATTGCTTAAAACATCACAGTTATTGAAGATATACCCCAGGGAATTTGAGAAACCATTTAACAGATGAAAGTACATTTTGAAAAGTCTGACCTTACAGGCAATCATAAAATGAATCAAAACAGTGCTTTTTTCCCCCTGAAATGTACAGAGCCCATCTGTGTCTAATCCAGTAATTATAGACTGTGTTCAATTACCTTTTCAAACTTGGAACAGACTGGAGACTAGGCAGTGAACAAACATAGAGTTTTGTCTAGACCTCAATTGACCACAGTCTAAAACTTGAATTTATATCTAATTTTATTTTTTGTTTGGTTTGATAGTTCTTAAAGGATTCATTTTTGCTACTTGGTGTTTTACCTTCTTAGATTTGAGATACTACCTTTTCTCATCACAAAAGCTTTTGTATCAGTTATAGCTTATGCTGTAATCAGATGCTGTTTTTGGAATACTGACTCTTGTCTGCAAATCAATAATTTGCAATGAAGAAAAGACTGCATGGGGTGGGGGAGGCGATTTACCAGTGAGTAGTATTTTTTTTAAGTAGCCTTTAAAATGTTGCTGCTGACTATAACTCTTTTTTATGTGCTAGAAAAAAATAATTTATTTTCCTTTTAAATTTAGAAAACTATAGGTAATTTCCAGTTGCTTTGTACACTTAATGTCTCAAAAATATGTGTAGACTGCTAAAGCACATTTGTCTCTCTTTTATCAAATATGTTGTATAGTTTTTTCTATTTATACATTTTTATTGCATTTACTAATCAGACTGGTATCCAGTATAAGATACAGTGTATATATTCAAAGTCCGCTTCAAATTATTTCTCTTAATAAAGTCAATTTATGATCTGATAAATCTTTGAGTGAGAATTACCATGAACCACCACGGCCAGTTCAAAGTATTTAAATTTTTTCCAGGAACCTTGGCTATTCAAGTTTTTCTTAAAACACAAACAACAGATGACACAATTTTTAGAACTGTTCTTTTTTTCCATTATTTAGTATTCACGGTTATTAACATTATAATTAACATTGGAAACAAATGTTTTGAGGTATTTATTAGAAGTAATCATTGCATATTAGACCATAAACTTTTCTAGAAATTTTACAAACATTCTTAGTATATTAAATTATTATTTTATTATTTTTTAAAGTTGTATTCATTTAGGTCTCACTATCCTTTGGGAATTTTAAGGACTTTGTCATTGGGGGAGAGAAGTAGTTTTATTTGGTTGCATGAATGTACTTTCTGAGAATCATATGGAGAAAATGAAACTTAAAGATTACAAGTACCTTACGTTGAATGTTTCCATGAGACTTTACTCATGAACACTTGGATAATATGATTTTTTTCCCTCCTTCCTGTCCCCATAGTTTTTGTAGGTATTGTTATAGTGAGCCTTCATTGTATACTTCTTAGGATCTTCATAGAGAAGGCAAAGGATTAGTCTTCTTAACTAGGAACTTGAGAGACTTTTTGGATCCTCTCTCATTTACCCCCTTATTTGATCCAAAGAAAGCGTTCTCGATTCTCTCTCTCTCTCTCTCTCTCTCTCTCTCTCTCTTTTTCCCCCACAGACCAGAGATCCCTCCTAGTTCCTGCTTTCATTATCTAATGTACGGGTACCTCCTTTGGTGGTTTGGATTTTATATTCGTTGATTAACCTGTTTATGCCACTTCCACTAGACTGTAAGCTCCTTCAGATCAAAGACTAAATGGATGTTATCCCATTGTATTACTGCTTCAAACACAGTGCCTGGCTTGTGACAGCTGATTGCTCCTTGTTAATTGAATGAGAACAGAGCGGGATCATCCATTCAGGGTTCTTAGTATTGAAAGGTAGGAGTGAAGGATCCTTAAAAGTTAGTAGAAATCACATCTAAATAACAGGTAACTCTTTTTTGCCATAACCAAATAACTGACAAATAGAACTTTTTAAAAATCTCTCACTTTAAATTTTTTTTAATGAGACCAGATAGAATGAATTTTATTCATGAAGTCTCCATTTTCCATTGAAGCGGCACTATCTGTTGCTGTACTTAACAACTTGATTGCTTTACTTATGGCATTTTTTTTTTTTTT
>NW_016107432.1:8879262-9008528 GCF_001604975.1 Cebus imitator
AGGGTTTCACCATGTTGGCCAGAAAGATCTGGATCTCCTGACCTTGTGATCTGCCTGCCTCAGCCTCCCAAAGTGCTTGGATTATAGACGTGAGCCACTGTGCCCAGCCATACTTATGGCAATTTTTATGCAACTCCTTTTTCCATCTGCAGTGAGAAGACTGAGAAACATTTTTCTGTTTCATATATCTACGTATATATTTTTCTTCCTGATTTAGAGAAGCCTTGCAGAAATAGTCAATAAACAGTGTTGAACACTTACTACTTTCAAGGTGCTGCTTGATACAGGGAAGCCGTAATACACAAGTCCTGGCCATGGGAATTTTGAAGTGTGTGGTTGATGATCATGTGTTCTTTAGGCTGGATTCTCTCCTGCAATGGAAGGTACCCTCTCAACAGTTCTTTCTACAGTGTTGACTCTTAGTAATTGCATATCCTTACCCCCACTAAGGTCCTCAATGTCTTCATCACACAACTACCCTCAGGTTAAAAGGGGAAGAAATCATGTCATTTATAAAAGCAGTGATGGAACATCAGTCTTTATAAGAAAAAATAGAAGTTTATGATTGTCTTATCACAGTCAACTGGCAAGTCATTACTGCATTAGCAAGGAGATATCCCAGACCTCTGGTTTGCTGTAAAGATTGAGTGCTGGGGTAGTTTTTACTCAGCATTAAAAATGTCATCGGCCATGCTGTTTTGTCAGGTATCTGTTTAAAATGTAGCAGTGTGATTTTTACTAGCTTTTGATTTTAGAGATTTTCAATGTGTCACATTTAAATAATCTACTTATGACCTTTGAAATATTACTATACCTTTATGTTGCTTACCAGGAAATGTGGCTCCTAAAAGCAACCATAAGATCTAAGAACAGAGCAGTGTGGGCCATGACGGTTAGACGACTACCACCAAACAGTCTGTGACTGTTGGTTGAAATCCCCTACACTTTCCTTTTTTCAGACCTTTTTCTCTGTCCTTTGATTATGATCGGCTCCTGGTGGGATAAAGTGGTATGCTTCTGGAATAAAGCTGTAGTCAGGCACTTGAGTCTACTTCTACTGGAAGATCCCAGATGAATGGGAAATCCCATGAGCTCTGGCTTGCCTAAGGCAAAGCTGAGATTTGAGATCCAGGCCAGACCAGAGCCCATTCTCTATCCGAATCTCCAGTCTAAAAGTACAGGTGCTTCTTCACTTAACATAGAACCAAACTTCTGAGATTTGCTAAAGAGACAACCAGGGAAGGATTTCCTGTGTCTCTCTCCTCTCATTCTTTGGTAAGTCTTAAAATTTTAAATTTAGACTGCTTCCTTCCTTAAATTCTAAATTGAATGCATTTATGTTCGTTTGATATGTATATATTTTATTACTGGATTTTATTCTTGAACGCAGTTGGAGTTTCAGGGCAAACATTTGGTTTTCTGTCAGCCCACAAATTGAGCAATGGTTGGTCAATTATGGTCTTCTGTTGACTGAGGCAGAGTCACATGTTAAAAGTATATTTTATTAATAGCCCACAAAACATACCAACTTCCAGCTTTTTGTCATGTCTAACTTTGAGCAATATTCAGTAACAATATTCCCAGTTTTCTTCTGAGAATTACTTAAATATGTCATTCAGAAAGTCACTTTAAGATACGTTGGTGAAAAAACCTTCAAGCATAGATATTGTGTATTTTGCTCGCCTACTTACTAACTCTTGCTTCCCAGAGTACCTAACTCATAAAAATGCCTCAAACGAAGAAAAGCAAATCTAGTTCAATATTATAAAGGACTGTTAATGTCCTGGCTGTTTGCTGTACGGTGTGCCTGTTTGTCAGCAGTAGATGATTGTGGTGGATACTTATTCTTGGTCCCGAAACCACCCTTCTATCAACAATAGTACCTTCCTTCTTTGGGGAACTGATCCCACCTCTGGCTTCAAGTGATTTCAGTACGAGCTTCTGTGTTTCCGTAACATATTCTACCCCCTAGATTATAAACCATGGGTAGCTACGAGACTCAAATCAGGCCAATCAGAATCCTTTCCTAAGATTTTTTTAAAAATTGGAATTAAGAAAAAGAATTATCCTTAGTCCAAAGGCCTGGATTTCAGCAAACAAACCTCAGGAGCCATTGGTGGTGTTTTCATTGCTGAGCTGCAATGAGAAAATTAAGGCTAATGCAGGCAAAACAAGTAGGAGTTAAGAGAATTCAAGAGGAGTTTTAAATATCTGGCTTAGTTGTTTCAAAGGCTAGCTGTATCCTTGCCCTTCCCCTGTTTTGATCATTTAAACCAGTGGCTCTTGCTTCTAGGGGATATTTGCCAACATCTGAGACATTTTTGGTTATTACAGCTAGAGGGCTGCTATGGGCATCTAGCAGATAGAGGCCAGGGATACTTCTATACATTCTATAATGTACAGCTCACAAACACCCCCACCTCCGCCCCTCAAACAAAGAATTATCCAGCCCAAAATGTCAATAGGGCTTCAGTTGGTAAAACCTGAATTTTAACCCATCCTTCATATATTACCTGAGTATTTTTCAAATCTCCTCTCCCCCTGTTTTGCAAAGCTAGCTAGAATTAGTTTATGTTTAAGAGGACCTTATCTATCCTGGGGGCATGCGTGCGCACGTGGGCGCGCGCGCGCGCACACACACACACACACACAAATTGTGAGTGTTGTTTAGTGATTGTACACATTTCAGTCCCATACTTAAGATTTTTCAGCTTATAGCTGCCCTAGTATACAAATATTCTATCACCCAAGTTGAGAAGAACTATTGATTCCCCTACTATATAGATTCAAATAGATATTTCTAGGCTGCCTTGGGTACCTAAACAATATACATTCCAAACCACTGAAGCAAAGGCTATTCAGGAATTGCTACTAGGATGGCATCAAAATTATGCTGTCCTCCCTAAGATTTCTTTTACAATTAATATTCAGCTCATGTATTAGAGATATGATCGCTATTTTTAGGAATGATTATGATAAAAATCAAGTGTTCAGTTTCATAGAACAAAACGTAACTGTCATATGAAGCCTTTGATAAAGTATTGCTAGCACAAGGAACTGTGAGGGTCCACATTAGTATAGGCTGGACAAGCTACATTCCTCTTTGAAACTGTCATAATGCACTGTAGCTTTGATTCATCTTCCCACATTCAAGCGATGACATGGATTTCTTTTTTTTTAATTTTTAAAATTTTACTTTAAGTCCTGGGATATATGTGCAGAATGTGCAGGTTTGTTACGTGGGTATACATGTGCCATGGTGGTTTGCTGAACCTATCAGCCTGTCATATAGGTTTTAAGCCCTGCATGCCTTAGGTATTTGTCCTAATGCTTTCCTGACCCTTTGTCCCCCCACCCCATGACAGGCCCCAGTGTGTGATGTTCCCCTCCCTGTGTCCATGTGTTCTTATTGTTCAACTCCCTCTTATGAGTGAGAATATGTGGTGTTTGGTTTTCTGTTTCTGTGTTAGTTTGCTGAGAATGATGGCTTCCAGCTTCATCCATGTCTGTGGAAAGGACATGATCTCATTCTTTTTTATGGCTGCATAGTATTCCATGGTGTATATGTACCACATTTTCTTTATCCAGTCTGTCATTGATGGGCATTTGGGTTGGTTTCATGTTTTTGCTATTGTAAATAGTGCTGTAATAAACATACATGTCCATGTGTCTTTATAGTAGAATGCTTTATAATCCTTTGGATATACGCCCAGTAATGGGATTGCTAGGTCAAATGGTATTTCTGGTTCTAGATTCTTGAGGAATCTCCGCACTGTCTTCCACAATGGTTGAACTAATTTACACTCCCACCAACAGTGCAAAAGTGTTTCTATTTCTCCATAGCCTTGCCAGTATTTGTTCTTTCCTGACTTTTTTATAATCACATGTCATGGATTTTTTTGATGGACAGATTGATGAAAAGAATGTTAGTGAATGATTTGACAAGGAGGGTCTGAGACATTTAGCAGGTGCCTGCAATTAATCACCTAGATTAAGAACCAGATTTAAGATTACTTGTATTTTACACACAATCTTTTTTCTTTAACTTTCTTTGACTAATTGTTTAAAAAAAACCTATGACCAGGTATAATGTGTGTTTCTCTTCCACTGCCTTCCTCTATTGCTTTGGTTAAACTAAAGTTAAACTAGCAGAATATTTTGCGAAGCCGAGTTTCTCTTTCTGTCTCTCTCCTTGGCACACAGTTGACACATACTAGGCACCCATTATAAAATGCTCATAAAATGATGAATGGTGATTTCCTCCAGCCCCATAGCTCTAAATATTCTCTGTAGTCCAGTAACTCCCAGATTTCTATTTCCAGGTCAGAGTTCTCTTTGAAACCCTACATTTAGAAACATCTATAGATGTCTACCTACTCGATGTTATTTCTGCTACCTGAGTATCTTAGAGACAGTCTCCATGCTGTTCATCACACATACTTGATACACACCTGTCTTAGGGCCTTTGTACTTGTTTCCTCTACTTGGAATGATTTTCCCCAAGTATTTGCCTGGAAATATCTACCTGCTTAACTTTTACTTCTCCTTCAAACATTTTTTTATATGTCATCTTTTCAGTAAGTTCATCCTGACCATCCTATTGAAAATTAGAATTCACCTCTTTCCCTACACTCTTCCTAGATTTCCCTTACCTTGCTTTACTTTTGCTTTTTGTCTAATACTCTTATCACCACTTACCATACTTTGCTAACACACTTACTGATTTTAACATATTTATTATACTTATTGCTTATTATTTATCTAAAATATGGCTGGATTGTAAGCAAAACCCCATTTAAATCAGGGTCTTCTGACTCCAAGTTAAATTTTTGTTACAAGACAACCTACAGAATGGGAGAAAATTTTTGTAATCTGCCCATCTGACAAGGGTCTGATATCCAGAGTCTACAAGGAATTTAAACAAATTTACAAGAAAAAAAAAAAACCTTTAAAAAGTGGGCAAAGGACATGAACAGACACTTCTCAAAAGAAGATGTACATGTGGCCAACAAACAGATGATAAAAAGCTCAATATCATCGATGATTAGAAAAATGTAAATCAAAACCACAATGATACCATAATCTCATGCCATTCAGAATGGTGATTATTAAAAAGTCAAAAAATAACAGATGCTGGTGAGGTTGCAGAGAAAAAGGAACTCTTTTACACTGTTGGTGGGAGTGTAAATTAGTTCAACCATTGTGGAAGACAATGTGGTGATTCCTCAAAGAACTAGAGGCAGAAATATCATTTGAGCCAGCAATCCCATTACTGGATATCTACCCAAAGAAATATGAAAATTCTATTATAAAGGTACATGCATGCATATGTTCATTGTAGCATTGTTCACAATAGCAAAGACATGGAATCAACCTAAATGCCCATCAGTGATAGACTAGATATAGAAAATGTAGTACGTATACTCCATGGAATACTATGCAGCCATAAAAAGGATGATCATGTCCTTTGCAGGGACATGGATGGAGTTGGAAGCCATTATGCTCAGCAAACTGATAAAAGAACAGAAAACCAAACACTGCCTGTTCTCACTTATAAGTGGGAGCTGAATGATGAGAACACATGGAGACGTGGTAGGGGATCAACACACACTGGGAACTGTCGAGGTGGGGGTTGTGGGGAGGGAGAGCATCAGAAGGAATAACTAATGGATGCTAGGCTTAATACCTAGGTTATAGGATGATCTGTGCAGCAAACCATCATCGCACACATTTACCTATGTAACATATCCGCACATCTTGCACATGTACCTCTGAACTTAAAAGTTGAAGAAAAAAACGTTTTTGTTGTTACACAGCAGTTCCTTCTTGTTAACTTCAAAATAATCCTGACATTTTAGGATCTGGCACTCCTGGTTCTCCAAGTAACAAACTTCATATGTTTATTTTATATATAATTAAAGTGATGTTTCTTTGTTCAACACACACAAAAAAACAAGATTTTCACCAAACTTTTGGGATGATCTCAAGTGAAATATAGGATATATACCATAAATGGGAGGCAAGAAGGGATAGTTCAAAGAGATAGGTTGTTGTATGCTAGAGATGCAAAAATGGGGGATATGGTGAAGTCCATATGTATGACATACTTAAGATACCACGAACAGGCAAAAAACAAAAACAAAATAGCAGTGGTTTCAGATATGAGCCCTAAGTTGAAGTCCTAAAAGCAGATGCTTTTCACATGGGCACTTTAGTGTCATGTGCACCGGTTGGGGGGTGGGGGCAGGTGTGTGTGTCAGCCATTATCCCTTTTATTTAATGGTGATTAATAATTCTCCTGAGCAGGGATGGAAGGCCAGCTAGTATTGAAGTTTGAAACATCCTGTATTTGGACTTAGAGTGCCTTTTACTTTTGTATTAGTATAGCCAAGGTCATTTGTTCTGAGGTTGCCTCTGTGCACTGTGGCCAGTCAGTGGTAAGCATGAATAAATATTGAATGCTTCCTTTCCAAGCTAGAACATGAGGGAGTAGGAGACTTGTATACTTTCTTGCTAGCTGCTGCTTTTTAACTTTTTTTTTTTTAACTGTGAATGTATTTTTATTTAGTCATTTTTGTTTACAATTGAAACTCTGGGAATTCAAAATTAACGTCCTTGCCTGTGAGCTTCTTACAGACACCAGAAAGAGTTTCAACCTGTGTTCCACATTGTTCTGCTGAGCTTTGATGAGCTGCTGCCATCCAGCTTCATGTGGATTCTCTTGCCCACAGTTTCACTTGGGAAGACCAGGTTCTTAAGGATTGCATTGTGCATGGCTGTCAGAGTTCCCTCCTGGGACACTTTTGCTTATTTTTTGTATGGTTTTTTTTTTGAATTGGCTTAGGCAGAATTCTCCTCTGAGTGATAAAGACAGCATGCTTTCTACTGAATTTTTTCTCCAATTCACACGGTAGCCAGACTTGGATTTTTCTGGAAAGATTTCAGTTGAGGAACAGGAACAAAGATGATAGCTTTCTGACCACCACCAACTTCAGTTTCCTTGGCTGCTGTAATATTCAGCTCTGTGAGCTGAGCCGTGAGGTCCGAGTTCATCTCCAGCTCCAGAAGAGCCTGGAAGGTGCTGGACTCAAACTCATCTTGCTTCTCACCATTGGGCTTCATGATCTTGGCACTCGAACTGAACATGGCCTTCTCCCGGTGAGCACCAGCTTAGAAAGAGCTGCTTTTTAAAAATTTAAGTGTTATTTGTAGATTAACATATAGTAAGATTGATGTTTTTGCTAATACATTTCTATGAATTTTAGCATTTTATATACAACAGTCTCATCCCCCACCTCTTCCACAGTTTAATTTTCGACAGTTTCAGTTACTCATGGTCAGCTGTGGTTCAAATTTTATAATCTCGCTTCATCACAAGAAGAAGAAAGGTGAGTACAAGAGAAAGAGACCACATTCGTATAACTTGTGAGAATTTTTCTATTTTTTTATTACTTTTATTCTCCAACTGTACCTAATTTATAAATTAAACTTTATCATAGGTATGTATGTATAGGAAGAAACACAGCACCTGTAGAGTTCAGTGCTATGCTTGGTTTCTGGCATCCACTGGGGGCCTTGTACTCTCTCCCTGTGTGTGTGTATGTGGTGTGTGTATGTGTGTTTTGTATATCCATTTCACAATTAGGATGCAGAACAGCTCCATCTCCCTTCAGAAACTCTCATGCTGTCCTTTTGTAGTCCCGCCCACTCCCCTGAACCCACAAACTGTTCTCCATTGCTATAATTTTGTCTTTTCAATAGTATCATATAAATGGGATCATATAATATGTTACCCTTTGAAACTGACTTCTTTTAGTCAGCATGATACCTTCAAGGTTCATTCTAAATGTGTGTGTATCAATAGTTTCTTCTTTGTTACTAAGTCATTTCTGTTATATGGAAGTACTACAATTATCTATCACCTGTTAAAGGACATTTGGGTTGTGTCCAGATTTTGGAAATTATGATTAGAACTGCTGCAAATATCTGTGTATAGATTTTTGCGTGAGCATGCATTTTCATTTCTCTAGGGCAAATACCTAGGGGTAAGATTCCTAGGTCATCTGGTGAGGGTGTGTTTAATTGTGTAAGAAACTGCCTGTACACAAATGTTCATAGCAGCATCATTCATATTAACCAAAAAGTGAAAACAATCTGACTGTTCATCAACTAATGAATGGATAAATAAAGTGTATATCCATGCAACGGAATATTAGTGTATATCCATGCGATGGAATATTATTTGTCAATAAAAAGGAATGAAGTACTGATACCTGCTGCAATATGGATAAACCTTGAAAATATGCTAAGTAAAAAAAAGGGCCACCTGTTGCACAATTCCACTTGCCCATGGTCTCCAACTTACTAAGGTTCACAGTATGAATTTTCAACTTTCACAGTCCTGCAAAAGCAATACACGTTCAGTAGAAACCATCCTTCGATTTTTTGTTTTTGCATTTTGAGACAGAGTCTCTGTCACTCAGGCTGTAGTGCAGTGGCTTGATGTCACCTCACTGCACTACAGTGAGCCTCTCAGGTTCAAGCGATTGTCATGCTTCACCCCAGTAGCTGGGATTACAGACATGCATCACCACGCCTGGCTGATTTTATTTTTAGCAGACATGGGGTTTCGCCGTGTTGGCCAGGCTGGTCTCGAACACCTGGCCTCAAGTGATCTGCCTGCCTTGGCCTCCCAAAGTGCTGGGATTACAGGTGTGAGCCACCGCACCCAGCCTGTACTTCAAAGTTTGAATTTTGATCTCTTCCCAGGCTAGCAATGTGTAGTAGGATACTCCCTCTTGATGCACGGCAGCAGCTCTCAGCCAGCCATGCACTCATGAGGGTAAACAACCCATACTTTACAGTGTACTGTATTCCCAGCAGTCTTTGGATATGATTTTGCCCTACTTCTATAAGTGTACTGAGCACATTTAAGGCAGGCAAGGCTGAGCTATGATGTTTGGTAGGTTAGTTGTATTAAAAGCATTTTTGACTTCCCATATTTTCATTTTACGATGGGTTTACTGGGACATAACCTCATCATAAGTCAAGGAACTGCTGTATGTGAAATGTCCAGAACAGGAAAATCCATGGAGTCAGAAAGTAAACTGGTTGCCCAATGTTGGGAGTGTTGGGGAAAATGGGGAGTGACCACTAATGGATATATGATGAAAATATTGGGGGTGATGAAAATGTTCTAAAATTCACTGGAGAGATGATTGCACAACTTTTGAATAGACTAAAAACCATGGAATTGCACAATTTAAATGGGTGAATTGTTTGGTATGTAAATTAGAGCTCAATAAGGCTATTTTTTTTTTTATAAAAAAAACTGCTACTTGTTTTCTAAAGTGGCTGTACGATTTTGTGCTCCCACCAACAATGTTTGAGAGTTCTAGTTGTTCCACATTCTCACCAGCACTTGGTATTGTTAGTAATTATTATTTCAGTTATTTTAATAGGTGTGTAGTGATATATCATTGTTAATTAGCATTTCTCTAATAGCTAATGAGGTCAAACATCTTTCATGTGCCCCTTTGTCTTCTTTAGTGAAGTGTCTGTTCAAGTCTTTTGCCCATTTTTAATTAGTTTTTTTTGTTTTCTTAGAGTGTGAGAGTACTTCATACATTCTGGACAAGTCCTTAGTCTTCCATTTAGCTTGTCTTTTCATTCTCTTAAAAGTCTCTGTCTTTTAAGAGCTCTGGTACCACTTGAAACTTATCAAGAAGTATTATTATTAAAGTAAATACTTCTTGATAAGTTTTGAGTGGTACCAGAGCTTTATTGTCTGTGTATTCCTGTATCCTGAGTGCCTAATAGAGTCTGGCACAAAATAGATACTCAGTTAATATTTGATGGATGAATGAATGAATGAATGACCTCTTTTTACTGATTAGCAACAAATTTTTTTTCTGAGGGATAATAAATATATAAGAAGTAAATCAGAATAGATCATTTCCCTGATTAAAACATTTCTTTCCAGGTATCTCCTTAGGAAAAAAAAATACTGCAGATTAGAAGGCATGGGATGATCCAGCTTGATTCCTTGAACATTTCTTGTTCTCCTCCTCCTCATAGCCTGTACATATACTGTTCCTCAGTTTTAGACAGCTCTCATGGTATCCTTATGTTTTTGCTTCCTAGAATGTTATTTGTAAATACATGTTTAGTGTTTTTCTCCCTACCAGATGTGTAAAGCAGTGACCTTTACACGTTTGTATTCATGTATCTCCTAAAAGAATTTTGAAAAGAAACAGAGTAACCTGTCATATATATCTATTAATCTGACATCTATAATTCTTAATCATAAGTTTAAATAATTGCAAAGGATATAATTTTCAGAGTGCTATAAAACTTGACATTTTAAAGTAGAACTTTTTATCACTCTTTTAAATATATCCCATGGAATCTGAATACCATCTTTGATATCCATCATTTGTTGAAAAAAAATTCTTAAAAGAACTTCACAGTCAGAAATTTTACAACCTTTTTCTCCTTGAACTCACATTTCCATTTCACTTTCCTCACATAATATCCTATCCTGGTTTATGCTTGGAAATCTTTTTAAATTTTTATTTCAGGAATTTTTGGGGAACAGGTTGTTTTTGGTTACATGGATAAGTTCTTTAGTGGTGATTTCTGAGATTTTGGTGTTCTAAAATCTCAGAAATCTTTTATTGATCATTTTATCATTTCTATGCAACAAAAATAGATATGCAAATTGAAATTTAATTTTTAAAAAAAAATTTCAGTGATGACCAAAAGTCTCTAAGTGTTGTATGTTGAGTTGTTCTGTGTTGATTTACCTTTGTAATTATTACTAGTGTACGTGGATTAAACAAAAAAATATATATATATGCTATTTTATCAGAAAAGCGTCTCAAGGTGATGCATAGGTTTAAATTTTTTCTGCCTAGGTTGTGTGCAAGTAGATGAATATTACTTTTTTTAAGAATCTGACAGGGTTCAATATCAATTTCATTCTTAGTTTTCATTTCTTAGAGATGTAAGAGCTAAGAACCCTTGTTTACATAAGCAAGGAGATAAGAAGGGAGCTTTTGTTAGGGTGCTGCCACTCCACTCAGTTCTTGGAACTTCCTCTGAATTACATGCCAAAACTGCCATTAACTTTTTTTTAGTTACCTGTCAGACAACAACATAATTAGATTCTCTGTTAATTTTGTTGGATGGAAAAAAATTGGGAGCCCTTGACTTGTGAGAGGATCTGTTGTCCAGTCATTAGAGTCATTCACTTCCTCAGCTTCCCCAGGATTTCTGAGTGTCACTTTATTAGAGGTTTTTATATCTGGGACAGTGCAGCTGTCATATGGGGTCATGTTTGGTGAGAGCTCTGTTTTGGTTTTCTGAAGTGGGCCAAGGAGATTGCATCGGGCGTGTGGGAAAGTAGAACCAGTGAAGTGTAGGTTGTGGCAGATTCTCATGCAGATCTGCATAGGAAGGAGAGAGATGAAGGGTGGGGATCTAGACATCAGTTCCCTTAAAATTACATGTTCCATGCACACCTTAGCAATTCAGCCTCCACTTCCGGGGATACCCATCCCTCCGTTGTGTGCACTGCTGCTGAAAGCTACAACAGGGCAAAGAGCTATGTATTTTCTTTTTTTTTCTTCAACACAATTTCCTCAACTGAAGGTATCTAGTAAGAACTCAATAAAATTTTGTTTTACTGATATTGAATACAGGGAAAAACTTTTCATATAAAATTTGACTCCAAACCTATGAACCTTTTCAGTTTCATTTGAAAAGATATAAAAGGGAAAGTTTTATCCTTGAGTAGTCTTTTATGCTATGAAGTTAATTTTCAAGAACAGAAATATTCTTTTACAAGTAAAGTTTTATTGACCCCTAGATGCTTGCTGACTTAATAACACTGCCAATTTCCCTAAATTCTTTTTCTCTGTTTTCCCAATTACATTGTTTTAGGTAATTTTTACTGTTTTTCAAGTAATAAGGTCCTACTCAAATTCTTTACTACAACAATGTTAGGGTGTTTTTGGTACATTTTATGCTGATGTAATTTTCAGAAGATAAAGAAAAATAGTGTTGTCATTTGTTTTCTTTTTACCTATAGTGCTTTTGAGGTATAGGTGTATCTGACAGATACTTTTAGGTATATTACAGCAATAGAGGTCTTTGTGTGTACGTCAGATAAATATGTTCTATGCTGTTTAGAAATATTAACTGTAGAGTGGCAGCTTCGTCTTTCCGTTAATGTGCAGATTCTTAATGCTTAGGAGTATCCTGGAGGTTTCTGTTTTTCTGCAGAAAATCTGATACAGATTTTTGGTTGCCTTTTAAAATGCTATACTTCTCCAGGAAACCTTATCTTTAATATAGCATCTGGTTTTCTGTGAAGTTATAAGTTTGAATCAGAATTTGCAGCTGTGGCATCTAGTTTTATGGATCCTGAATTGAGAATCAAAAACTGGCTATGTATTTAAATACCAGAAGTAAATGTTATCTTTCTTTTTATAAAACAGTATGGCAATTGTATTTAAGTGTTTTCAATTTAGGCAAGATTAAATAATAGCTGAACAGGTTTAGGTGAATAGGGTACATTTTATTCTTCTGTTAGTGTCCTGTGAATCTAAATACTCATTGTCTCCACAGCAGAAGATAAGAATCATAAAATATTAGAACGCAAAACAGCCAGAGAGGTCATGTAGGGTGACTCTTCTCATTTGCCAGATGAGGAAACCGAGGTCTTATTTTCCTTGTGTAGAGAAGATATTAATAGTCACTAACGAGGGAAAGAATTGGGTTTCATTGCGTTAGAATAAACATGTTGTCTACTGTTTTAAAATGCAGTCATTCTGACAGACAGTGGGAGGGAGGTGGCAGCAATGGTCCTGTAGGGTGGCCTCCTTGCCTAGGAGGCTGGGAGGGGTGCTGTGAGGCAGTCAGAATGAGAAACCATGTGGCAAAAATGTGGCTACATTTTAGAAATGCTCCTAAACTTTTAGCTTTGTAACTCCTTTTTTAAGCCATTATGTTAAGGAATGACAAAATCGAAGATTCAGTATACAAAAATACTCTGGTATAGTTTAGCTAAAAGATGTTCATTACAGCATAATTTGCCCTTATGAAAAATTAGAAGAAACAAACTAGGTGTCTACCAATTCTGCTGCCTCAGCCTCCTGAGTACCTGAGATTACAGGTACCTGCCACCATGCCCAGCTAATTTTTTGCATTTTTTAGTAGAGAAGGGGTTTCACCTTGTTGGCCAGGCTGGTCTTGAACTCCTGACCTCAAGTGACACCCCTCCCCCACCACCTTGGCCTCCCAAAGTGCTGGGATTACAGGCGTGAGTCACAGCGCCTGGCCAAATTATGGTAAATTTAAACAATGAAATGTTGCATGCACATTAAAGGTAATTTTTTAGAAAAAATTTTAATTACAAGGAGATGTACTCATTATGGTATTGAGTAAAGAAAGTAGAATATAGGAATTACATAGAATATGGTTTTGCTTATATGAGGGATATACAGTCATCCCTTGGTATCCTCAGGGGATTGGTTTCAGGACTCCCTGTGGATACCAAACTCTGTGGATGCTCAGGTCACTAATGAAAAGGTATAGTATAGGTGTATAACCTGTACACACCCTCCTGTTTACTTCTCTGGGTTACTTATAAAACCCAATACAATGTATGTACTATGTAAATAGTTGCCATACTGTATTGGTTAGGGAATAGTAATAAGGAAACAGTCTGCATATGTTCAGGACAGATGCAACCATCCTTTTTAAAAAAATATTTTCCATCCATTTCACCACGGATGTGCGTGTGGAACCCAGGGACACCCAGGGCCAAGTTATATGCATAAAATGGAAAAGAATATATTACAGTGATAGAAGAGTTTCTTTTTTTTATTGTCCTCATGTGAAGAAGAGTTTCTTTTTAGATGATGTTATGGACTGATTTTATTTTCCTCCTTATATTTTGCATATCTCATAAACTCTTCACTACAAGTAGAAAATAAGATTGAAGAAAAGAAATTTAAAACTTAATTGAAGAGCTAAATTTTTTTTGCCACACCGAGTAACAGAAAACTCCAAAAATCTCATTGAAGATAGGATCATAGACACATAAGTCCCTGATGCCTGCTCTGGGATAGTCACATACAGCTGTTGCCTCACCTGTACTCCCATGGTGAGGATCGCAGTGGTCCTGGACAGTGACCCATCTGGAACATGGGCAGTTGAGTCAAATCCACAAGGAACTGTTTTAAACAAGTCATTTTATTTGGAAAAAAAAAAAAATCAATTTGAAAAGCCATTTTCATGTCACTGAACAAACATTCCTTTATTCTTTAATTCAGCAAGCATTTTAGAGTGCCTACCAGTTAGTTCCTCTGACTTGAAGATAACATTCTGCTACTTGTGATTTTTTGCCCAGTGATTGTTGAAATGTTCATAAATCTCCTTGCCAGAATGTTCTATTGTATAGGTAACTTGACAGTTCCTGTTCTCACCTGGTTCTGGTTTAATGATTAAGTTGGATTAGCTATTAAATAATGGATGTTTGTGTAGAAGCCAGTCAATGAATACCTTTGAATCTGAAAATGCAGCTTTAATCAGTGCTAGGCTTGGTGGGATCCATATTGCTGTTTCTTTGCAGTACAACATGGGCAAGCAGCTGTGCAAATTAAATGCTGTTTTTCTAAAAGGTAAGCTTTTCCAGAACACAGTATGGTTTTCTTTGCTTTCAGAATTCTTTGAAAAATCTTTGAATATGTTGAAGTCCTCCATTCCACTTTATAATTTCAAATTAATAACTTCTTACTACTGTAATTTCATACGTTTTATACTACCCCCAGGAAAAAAAGTATTTACTTACTTCAAATTTCCTATATTGATTTCAGTTGGTCTCATTACAATTATGGCTTTCCATTCCACAAGGTATGGTTTAGAGTTGTGTTTCAAATTTGAAATGGGTTGTGCATTAATAAAGCTACTGTTTTTAATTTGAAAGAAAAGATCTTTTAAGGAAAGTTTGTTAGGCACCGGGATACATTTTTGAAATGTTTGTCTTGTGTAGATTCATGAGAGCCTCAAATTGTTATTCCTCTCCTAAGAAGTGACACTTTCAGCTTCTTCATTTGCTGGTTTGGCTTTGTTGTATATTTTGTTTCATAGGCCATAACCAAGGAATTCTAGAGCTAGAATATGCTAAGTGAACTTTATCTTCTTGCAAAAGTAACCCTAAATTCTGTGAAATCAGTGATGTCTTACTTATTCTTAAAAACCTTCTGAGAAAGATATTTTGTATTTTTCCTAGTGTTTGGTTTCTTTTGTTGTCCGTATCTTTCTCTCTTTCTGTCAGATAAAAAACCTAGATCTTTTTCTTAAAACTTAAACTGCTTTGCTATTTGATTTATGCTTACACGAATATAATTTGTTTTTTATTATGCTTCTTAAATGTCCTGACTACCTATTTTGTGTGAGCTGATGGTTTTGCTCTGACAATAGTGTTTGTACAGCAGTGAATTAGTATCACAAAACTGTTCTCTTTGGAGAGATTATGAAGGCTGATTTTGGATGGGAACAATGATATAGATAGTCCAAACACAGGTGCTTACTTTTATTTACTTATTCAGTAAACATTAATGGAGTACCTATTATGTGCCAGTCATTGGGCTGAAAATTGAAGATACAAAACAAAACCACCAGTGCTAGTGTTCTAATTTAGTGTTTTAAGGTGTAGCAGTCTAATAGGGACGCCTTTCTGATGTATTGGCAGTAATATTATTTTGGTGGGATTATTATCATTGTTGATCTTATTATCTAGTACTATTTTGTGAAGATAAGTCACTGAAAACCTACTTGCTTCTTTTTGCTGGGAGTGCCTCTTCAGAGAAAAAAAAAATTCTAAAAAGAAAAAAGCTTTCAACTTTAAGGAAGACATAGATACATGAGTTGTAAATTTTTCTTTATGAAAAACGATGTGGACTGAGTTCCTGTGGAACAAGCATTCCCCTTATCTAGAAAAGGATAATTAAGTTTGAATTTCCTGATTAATACCATTTTAAAGTCTTATGTGACTGTTTTTAGTATGTAGGAAAACACAACATCTGCCCACTTACATGAATTGGTAATCATCCCTTTCTTAGACAGATACCATATACCTTAGATGTAGATACCTGTGAATACATTCTCTCTGGACAGAGGCATATTATCTCCTTACATTCCTGTGTCTTGGAAGGTAAAGTTGATATTAGTTTTCCTCTGCAGGAACAGGACAAATTTCATCTTAAGTATAGTTGATATATCTCAGGAAACTAGAGCAAGGTAATTCTGAGGATTGGTGAACACTTTTTTTATTGGCAGATCTTACCGTTTGTGTTTAGGGCAGTGATAATATGGTAGGTGGTATGGACAGTAATTAGGCACAAAGATTCTAGAGACAGATTAACTGGGTTTTAATCCAGTTCTGCTGTGTACTAGCTGAGGGACATTGAGCACAGTATTTAACCTTTTGAGCCTCAGTTTTCTCCTATGTAAAGTTGGGATAATCAGTTTTCTCATGTATGAAATAATGACAGCCTTATTAGGTCATTAATGAGAATTAAATGAGTTAATGTTTGTAGGACAATATAAAACTGGTGCATAGTGTTACATACATGCTATTGAATGAGTGAATAAACATTTAGTTCTTCATTGATGTTTTCGGTTTTAATCACATGTTGTAATATAGTTGCAGGTTCTAGTTCCAGGGCCTGGTCAGTCAATGCTGATTACATACATTTCTCCCCCTGGTTTTTCTGCCTTGACGGTGCATTTTAAGCATTTTAGAAAACAGAAGTCTGTGCTCCTCCTCGGCGTATTGTCTGGTAGTCCTAGGAATTCAGCCTGAGCCTCAGAGTAAGCTGGAGGTCAAGTTCTCCTGACCCCATACCAAGGAGGCCTTCTTGTACTGGGGAATATGGGAGTCATCTTGTCTTCCCCTCGCCCCTGGCTCTGGAGCCTGAGGGAGAGCCTGGGCAGTGCCCTCCGTGCACTTGAACAGCCAATCCAGGGCCTAGATTTGGAGCCGCCATCCTCACAAGCTGCTCTGGTTGAAACGCTGGTTTTGTGGAGTGAGTTTTGCGTAAAACATGAAGCAGCCCATTCTGACATTGTCTAGGCACTCTACTTTCATCTCCTTTAGATACATACAGGTAGTTTGTCCTGGCCTTAGCAAGGAGTTCTCCCCAGTTCCTTGAAAGGGCATGTAAGTTGCTGCTTCCCACACGCTTCATCTAGTCGTTTCAGGCATCTGTTCTTACTTGCATCCTAAGTGCTTAAGGCTTACAAAATTTTAGTCTCCTGCATGACACCATAGTGTAACAAGACTAATGGTAGTTTTTTCCTAAAACTCATGGTGTTTAGCATGGAAAGGATTAGAGAGAAGATGTCAACCTTTCTACCCACAGTTGGATAGGGCATCACCATCCAAGGCTTAAGAATGACATGCAGAAATTCCTGATTTTAAAATAGCACAAGTATCTTGGGCTTCAGCCTTTTCCTCCTTAGCACAAAGGCTTGGGTAAGCTCAGTGGGTGGTGTGGGAGAGTGGATGCTGCATTGGAAAGGGTAGAGACTGCAAAGGCAGGGACACACTTGAGGAATCCAAGAGTCAGGCTGAAGGGGTAAGCTGAAAGGGGGTGAATGTAGGAGCCCTTAAAGATGTAGAAGCTGTAGGACTTGATGGCGGGCTGGCTGCAGTAGTTCAGTAGGAGACAGTGATCAGCTGCGAGGATGTTCTCATAACCAAGACATAGGATCTCACTGGACTGTTTGTGGAGATGGGGGATTATCAGGTTGTGAGAGCCTCAGCAATTTTTGGGTGCCAATTCATTCTGCTGCCTCTCACTCACCTCACCACTGAGGTTAGGCCTCTTGCTTACCTGCCTACTGGGGTTGCTATTTAAGAAATCAGTGTTCATCCCGCTTATTGGGAACCTTGGCAAATCCCTCAGACACTCAGTTTCTTCATTTTTAAATGGAGGATCTTACATTATTTGCTTTACCTTTCCCTTGGAAATGTAAAGAATTTTTAAAAAGAGAGAAATCTCATTTTTGAACGTGTATATGCAAAGTGTAAATGTGTCTTAATGAATGTACATTATTTAAGGAAATATAATTCAACTATAGGATTAAAAAATTGCCTTATCTGATAATCATAGATGTTCTTATTCACCTTCCCAATATTTCAAACGTGAATAGTTTTTAGAGCCTGTATTGTGAATATGGACAGACAGTACCACTGCTCTGCTATTCTATTTTGCATTTTAACTTGTCCCATTTCTTTGCAGTAGGATAAAAAAACTTGTTCGAAATTACTCAACAAAATTCATTTGCCTAAAAATGAATTTTATTAGGTCATTTTCCTGTTTAAAAAGTTGGTCTGGGGAAGGTGCTGGAGAGGGACTAATATAAGATTTTTTTTTTCATTTAAATATACTTTTTTTTTGAGACGGAGTTTCTCTCTGTTGCCCAGGCCGGAGTGCAGTGCCACAATCTCAGCTCACTGTAGCCTCCACCTCCCAGGTTCAAGCCATTCTCCTGCCTCATCCTCCCAAGTAGCTGGGACTACAGGCGTGTGCCACCACGCCTGGCTAATTTTTTGTGTTTTTAGTAGAGATGTGTTTTCACTGTGTTAGCCAGGCTGGTCTCAAACTCCTGACCTTGTGATCTGCCCACCTGGGCCTCCCAAAGTGCTGGGATTAGAGGCAGAAGCCACCAGGCCTGGCCACAATTTAAATATAATAGAAAGCAAGCCGAGGCAGGAGAATCTCTAGAGGCCAGGAGTTTGAGACCAGCCTGGGCAACATAGCAAGAACTTGTCTCTCCAAAAAAAAAAAAAAAAAAAAAAAAATAGCCAAGTACACGTGCCTGTAGTCCCAGCTCCTTGGGAGGCTGAGAGAGTTGGGTTGCTTGATCCTAGAAGCTCAAGGCTGCAGTGAGGTATCGTGTCACAGCACAGCAGCAGGAGTGATGGAGCAAGACCTTGCCTCTTAAAAAAGAGAGAAAGAAGAAAAGCTGCCATCTTGTGTCTCCATCATTTATAAGAGAACATTTTAACATTGTTGGCTTACAGAACTCCCTCATGGACATTTGAGCTCTTCCAGTATTAGCTTAGTACTTATATATGCCAGGCACTTTTGTATGCCCTTTGCATTTCATCCTCACACACACACTGAGGTATGTCCTATTAGCTTCCCATTTTACAAGTGAGGAAACTGAGGCAAAGAGAGAGTAAGTAAGTTTAGAATGCTGTATAGTTCATGAATGTCGGCCTGTATTAGATCCAGGCAGTCTGATTCCAAAGTCCATGCTCAGTCACTTTCTTATGGCTTCTACATCAGTGGTTCTCAACCCTGATTGCACATTAGAATTATCTAGGGCCTTATGGAGCGGGGTGGGGAAGGGATCAGTAACTTTTACAGGGCCCTACATGAGACCAATCAGATCTTCCCTCTTCTACTTTCAGGTAAAAAGTCACTCTCTCACTATTTTCTAGATCTTTGTAATCTCCCCTTTGCTTGATTTATTGGCACATTTGGGGCTCCTAATGACCTTTTGCAATTAAGGACACACAGCTTTGTGGTTTAGCTCTGTAAGTCAGGCACCATGGAGATAGGGAGGTGCCTCCTACCTGTGTGAAACCTGTGCACAGCATTTTACACATAACATGGCACTTGATTGTCAGTTCCTCAGCATGTGATGCGATATATTGTTATTTTTGCATCAGGGGAAGAACGTGGGTAATTAATAAGACAGATCTAGGATTAAATACCAACTCCAACATATCTGTGTTAGCCACAGTGTTCTTACCTATAAAATGGGAGAAGTGATAATATTAGAGGACTCTTGTGAAGACTAAATGAAATATGGAATATTCTCTGTAATGTAGTAAGTCAGAAATGAATGCTAAATCCATTCCCTTGTAAGTGAAGCACAGCACCTGGAAGACTTGGATATGAAAAATCACTTGAGAGTATAATGTCCAGTCTTTAGTCAAATGCAAGAAGCCATGGAATTTGGGGAGCTGGGGTAGACCTAAGGGATCAGGGCTTGCAATCTCTTCATTTTATCAGCAAGGATTGAAGCATGGAGAAGGCACTTGATCCAGGGTACACTGTGAGCCTAAGTTTAGTTTTTGTACAGAAACTCATTCTATACTGTGTACAAATAGGGAGTTAATAAGTACTTTCTTAGTGCTGTGATCATTATTCATTTTTGCCTTGTTGCATTCGTCTTCTCTCACTTCGGTGTGTTCTTGTATATGTTATGTAATCCTCAGACAATTTTGTAGGCCTAGCATACTTGACCCCAGTGTAAGACTTTGAGATAAAATCCTAAAGGAGACCACCATGGGATATGAGCTTATGGAGGTACTGAAAAATAGCATATATTTACCTTGTTCATTTTTCTTGCATGAGAGGGAAGAGAGTTAAGGACATTCAAACCATGTGTGCTTGAAAGCCCACGAACCTCTTTCCAATTCTTCTGTTTTCCCATGAAAAGAGACTGTTGTATCTTTCATAATTTCTTGCACGTATAAGGTTAAAAACAGAGGGGAATGAAGGTTTTCCAACTGCACTTCTACTAGAACACTGACATTTTGTTTTTCTAACCATATTGAAAAACTTCAAAATAGCATAGCATGATGCTTCATGGTTATTTTTAAACCATTATTAACATTATTTTTTGTTGATGTTTAGCATAGATTTTTTTATTTCTAGTATCATTGATTATTATGGTTTGAATGAAAAGTGAAAATTTATTAACATATGATATGTACAGTTCACTTTGAGGACCACTTGCTGTGGAAGTGTGTAGCCTACAATGTAGATAAGAGGATGCGTCATTTGAATCAATGCTTCTCCCACCTAAACAATCTATTTTTTTTTTATCATAGAGGAATCATTTTTAGAACTACCAAGGTGAACTTGCTGTGGTATCAGTTAAATATAGTGGAAACTACCTATTCTTACCATTTACAATTCCTAATCACTTTCTGTCTGTTTCTGTAACTCATTGCGTATACCACAATATCTTGATTCCCGTTAAGTGCTTAGTAAATTATCTCTATGTAGGACTATGAAATTAGCCATGGGCAGTGTGGGGGGAAAGTGCCTGTGCCTTTTCCAAAAAGTGGGGTTGCTTGGAGAAAATGACAATAACGTTTAGTATTTTTGGTGGTGCCTAAACTTTTGTGGAGAAACACCTATTTCAGGCCTCTCCAAAGACTTTGATTGTCTGAAAGCAGAAATATTTGTAGTTTGACTTTACTTGGTATTTACAGTATACTTTCTGAGTACTTTATGGATATTTAATATTTTATGACATGATCAACATTTTTTTTCCAAATAGGTGAGTTTTTAAAAATATAATAATGGGTATCAGAATGCGGCTAACTTTTTAAATTATTTATTATGTAGAAAAAAATCTGAAGCCACAAATTTTAAAATTTATGTAAGTTAAATCTGGAAGTGCACAGATTTCCCCAGAATCTGAATTTCTTGAAAACTTTGACATTTTAAAAATATTTGAGGAGTTTGTCATTAGCATTTCTTAAATGCACACGTTTTTTTCAGACTACTTGGGAAGAGAGTGGCTAAGCAGAGCATGCTTTCTAAACCTGCAATAAACTTCTTAGTCATACGGTGATAAGCAGAATTCAGAACATGTCTCTTTTTTAATGCATGTGAAATAGAAAGTGATAGTCATCACAAAATGAAATTTGATTCATGATGTGTTGATGGATCATCATACTAAGGCACGGTGAAAAATATTTTCAGTTTCCTAATAAAAACAAAGTGACTTCCCCTGTGAGTGATTCTCCTAATTGTTACTGTGCTTTTCTTTTTCTTGCTCACACTTAGATATCTATAAACACTGTTTGAATCCCGTGTGTTTCACTTTCTTTTCTTAGGAAAAGTTTTCAGTGGAATAGGCCCTGAGCGAATCCTTTCCAACAAAGTACTTAATTTTCTATGCACACAATTCAAAAGTCAATTAAATGTATGTGATTAATTTATCACAAAGAGTACCACCTTGAGCTAAAACACTTATACTCTGGAAAATTCTTTCTGTTCAAAAGAAGGTTCTTATTTCTAAGAACGAGCTCTGATTTTAATTAAATAAAAAGCATTTTATGCAACTTTTTCTAAAGCTTAAGATTAATTTCTATGGTTACTAGGGATATAAATCTCTAGATTTCTTTAAAACAAAGATTTTTGTTCAGGAGAGAGTTGACAGCTCCCTTTAAGAGAGGCTATTACTTAATTTTGCTTTCCTAAGTTTAAACACATAAAAATATTTGTAATGATACCCCAAAGGCATCATAAAAATGTAAAATAATTGTACTCTAAAATATCTAAAATTACAGGAAATAGACCTCATTTTAAAAAATGAACTGGGATTCATGGCTGGGTTACCCGGGTGTGACATACTTCAAAACCAGAATCTCTTGTCAGGATACTTTTACTTTTTTAATGGCTAAAAAAAAAAAGTCTTTTGTCAATCATAAAAACTTTAAAATATGCTTATTCTATTAGGAAATCTTACTTTTTAGTTTCATTACCTTTAACTTAAATTACACTGTGGATGCGTTAGATCCCTTTGAGAGGCACATTTTAGTCTTTAGAATTAGATGGCATCACTGGACTTATGATCAACTGTATCACAAGCCACCCTTTAGACTGTTTTTTAAAGTACATAGCCATTTTCTAAGCAGCTTTGAAAAACGGCAGCATAAATAGTTTCGAGTGTTTTACTTAACCAAAGTATACTTCCTCTTTCTGTAGATAATGCTAACTGGTAAATTGCTCCCAGGTTAAAGGTTTGTCATATTTTAATAAATGTAGTATAAAATCTGTAGTACAGACACTTCAAGGAAAAAACCCTCAGTGTTTTCAGTAAACGAAATTAATATATATTCTTTTTCCTACGTTAGTATTATGATATCATTTCTTTTGTTGTTTTTATTTACTAAAACTTTAATTGAGCCTTATATAGTAAAATATCCTCATGTTATTAGGAAAAGTGAAATTAGATTTATAAAATGTTCAGACTGAAGTTTTGAAAGAAATGGCATTTTGTATATAATATGGATGAACGCTGCTGAGGCTAGATGTGCTTGTAGTTTAAAACATGCCTGATCTGGGAATGCTTTGCATTAAATGAGTTTATATTTTGAGAGCAAAATGGGGAAAGAAAACACTTTCCCTCTTTTTTTTTTCTTTTTTTGAGAGACAAAATTAAGTTGAATGCGCATATTGAAAGTACAATAAGCTGAATGTTTGAACAACAAAAGTAAACACTGATTATTACAAATGTGCATTTGGACCACTTTGCTTTTATCTTTCAAGCAAAACATTTCCTACAGTTTTTGTGGGTTTTTATTTAAGTTGGGAAAACTTTGGAAGTTTGTGTGAAAGTATAAATAAGTTTGGAAATGTCATGATTAGAGTTTGATAATAAACATGCAAAAGCAAATGGGAAACTATTAAAGTCAGATGTAACATTTAATAATGTTTTCTCTGAAAATGTATTTGCAGAGCGAAGAACAGTGATTTACATGGATTTGAAACAAAGACTTTGACTGTAATTTAAAATAAAGGTTAAATGTGAATTCGTCAACATGAACATGGATGAAGTGTTTTGTTTTTAAGAGCTTCCTTAGTGATTGTTATAAAAGTCTCCAAAATGCTCTTTTCCAATTATGGGCACAGAAATTATGCATGTGTTTATAGATTCCATGTAAAAAATGAAATCCTTAGTTTTCAATAAATTTTAAGCTGCATTTTACAAAATAAGCATCTGTAGAGAATCTTTTGGAGAAAAAAATAGAAGGGAAAATGTTTTAGTTTGTTTAATTATTGAAATATACCACAGTATGGAGAAAGAATAAAAATAAAAATTTAAAAGCTTAATCTGAAATTTGTTTTAAATCTCATTGTTATAAGATTGACCTCACAATTGCAAATCGGCATTTTATGTTCAGTTGCTTATACTCCAATTCTTAGGGAAATTTGTCTATTCTACTAGAGTAATAGTGTAAGTGTAGGAAGGTACCCCTTTGGCTGTTGTTACATATGTGCCTTTTTGAAATAGCGGTCATGCTAATATTTGATCAGAGATTGACTAATGCTGTAGAGCTTTCGAAAGATCTCTTGAACATTGTGAAGTTTTACTTTCCTTTTTTAGGTACATGACTATGTGTATCTCTTAAAGGTGTATATGTATGTGGAGGAGTGCAGTTAGTGTTACTTTTTATTATAAATTTATTACTTACAAATTGATATGTGATTTTGAGTGAAATTCATTGCAATAATACTGAAATTTTTTTTAATGTATGTTGTTTCAAACGCTTTACCTAATTAATTGTCTGGAAAGCTGTTAAAGGGGTCTTAAATTGCATATATTAATTTTACATTTAAAGCTTTCACAGTGTACTGATTCAGATATAAGACTTTAAATTTTTTGTCCAAGGAAAGAACTCATGTAGAATGAAAAGATATAATTTGAGTCTCAAAATCAAGATCTGTAATATACTGCTCAGGACCTAACTATTATTATTCTAGTTGTTTTCACACATTTTTTTTTCTAGCAAATGTTATGGAGTGATTATGTTATTTTGAACACTTAAGTAACAACCCATTTTTAGCGGATGAGCCGTCGTTTTGTAAAATTAAGCAGTTGGCAATTTGCAGTGTCTTTAAATTCTAGAAACCACTAAGTTTTACCTTTTCATTTGTTTTCAAGCAAAGATGTTAGAATGTTCTGTAACTTATTTCTTGAAACAATATTTTCTGGCCAGGCGTGGTGGCTCTTGCCTGTAATCCCAGCACTTTAGGAGGCTGAGGCAGGCGGATTGCTGGAGCCCAGGAGTCGGAGACCAGCATGGGAAACATGGCAAGACCTCGTCTCTACAAAAAAAAAAAAAAAAATTTGTTTGCATGTATATTGAAGTGCTTTGAGTTTCTTGTCTTGTTTACTCCAAAGACGATCATAATGAGTTCCCTCATTATGGGAAAAAGGAAAAAAAGGAATTTATATTTTTTGGAAGACAGGGAACGATGAAGCAAGATCCTGGATTTTGCTCAGAATTTGGGCATTTGTATTACTGGTCAAGGCCAGCATACTCTGCATTTTATTCCCATTCGCTCTATTGAAAGATGACTGGAGGCAAGGCCATCTATCTCGTTACCAAACTCTCTTTCTCAGAGCTTCAAGATACAATGAACATTCATTCCTTTGCTTTTGTTTTTGCTAAAAGAGAAAAAAGCAAGTTTGAATAAAGCAAAAACATTTCTACTTTTGGTGTTTGAATGTCAACAAAGAAGTTGAGAGTAAATTATTGACATCTATCAAGCAGAGTGGATGTTGAACATATGTTCTTGCTACGGACTACTCACAGTTGCTTTTGCAATTCTCTTTGCTGATGTGAAGCAGAAACTGAACAAGGTAACAGTTTTGATGATGAGATTAGAGGTAGCCAGGCTGACTGTCTCCTGGCTCTTAGAGACCCTTATAAGCCGAGGACTACCTCCTCCCCTTGTTTAGATATTACTTGCTCTTTTGAGTTTCAGATTACAGGAGCAATTGATCTGCATGACCTATCTTAAGAACTTTAACTTTGCAGTGGAAACTTAAACCAAATGTATATCCTCAAGAGACAAATCATCTTAAAACCAGGCTGTTGTCATTTTGATGTACTGTACCTCTCACTGAGGAACAGTGTGGTAGAGAGCACCACCTAGTGGATGGGACCCATACTTGCTGGGCTGGGTTGGAGATTTCATCTACAGTACTTTAATGGAACTCTTGCTCTTGTCTTGCAAATAAGTGCTTTTTAATCTTCCTCCTAAGCACATATTTTTTAACTAGTGCCAGGATCCCAGGAGAATGAGATTGGGAACAGTTGTGATAGGTCAGTTTTCTTTGTAGTTTTCACTCTTCCATAGGTGGTGTGTTGCTCCTTGCCACCTCCACATTTTCTCCTTGTAAGCACATATTATAATTCAAACAATTTTTTTTTTTACATGTCAGTAAGGCAGTATTTAGTCTCTGTGGATTTTATGTTTTTGAGTGCATATGTTCAACCTCAGTAGTAAGAAATGGCTTTGGGTAGAACCTGTTTGTTGCCACAAACTTGATAGTATGCTGCTAATCTGTTCACCTCACAAGAGGAGTTGCTGCTGATTTTAAACCGTAGGTCATAAATTGTTGCCTGCTTGTTATAGAGACTATGTGCCTTTGAGTATACTAAAATATTTGCAAAAATTAGATGAAACAATTCCACATTAAAAAAAACTTTTAACATATCATGACCACCAATTTTACGTATAGCCATTCCTTTATATTTATTTTAGAATGGCAAATTCTTGATCAAATGTATCACTCATTCATTTGTTGAATGTTCCTAGACATTTGTTGAGTTAGGAACTCTGCCAGGGTTTGGGAATCTAAAGTGAACAAGACATAGTTCTTTTTAAAGTTTTAAAATTCTTCAACACAAAAAGGAGTGAACATATTCCTGCGATGTGGAATGTACTATGATGGAGTATAAATGCATTTGTTTGCTTAACATTTTCTGACATTTAGCAAATGCTTTTGAAGGAACTGCCAAATAAAATTGATGGGTTTGTTTTAATGGGTTTGGCATGTGGGAGGCGACAGAAGGCTGCAGATAACACCTCTTTGGTTTGATTCTTTACTGAGTTTTATCCTCGGAGAGCCCGCATTTGGAGGCATAGAGCGAAGAATTTAAGAGCACAGGCTTGGAGTCTATTCCAGAGTGTGGATCCTGGCTTTTCAACTTGCCAGGTGTATGCCCTTGGGCAAGTGTCTCATCTATTTTCTCATTTTTGGTGAGGATTCAATGAGATAGTCTGTATGATGGGTTTAGCACAGTGCCCAACACATGGGAAGCACTAAATGTTCAGTATGATTTATTGTGATGCTGATTTGGAAGTTCGTTCCATCTCTCCCCTTTTCTACATGTTGTACGGCAGATGTGCAGGTGGTTCTCACGGTGCACTCAGTCTTTCCCCTCCACCTGCAGGCCCAGATTCCTGTTGAGTATGACTGGTTACTGTGACCATGCAGGCAAATCCCCACTGATGGCCAGCAGTTGTCTGCGGGCGCTGAGCTGGAAAGTTCTTCCTTATGCAGATGATGTTTACAGAAAGGGTGTACCCCTGTGTGTGTGTGTGTGTGTGTGTGTGTGTGACAGTGTTTACAATCAGAGGTACTTAACCTGAGTTCCGTGAACCAACAGCCCCTAAAGCACAAACTGACAGGCAGAAAGTTTTTTGTTTCTGTGTATATGTTCATTTCTTTTAGAGAAGAGATCAGATTCATAGCTTTTGTCAGGGTCTCAAAGGCATCTGTGCCCCTAAAAAGGTCAAGGACTATATTTTAGGTGTTGGTGACTCTGTGTAAGGCCACTGGAGAAATTTAATTTACAGTCCCCTCTTAGAAAGTGAAACTCAAATATGAATTTTACATGATTTGTTTTTGAAGATATATAAATAGTTTTAAGGATAGAATTGATATTTTGGGGAAATCAAATATGAGTAAAATATGTTTTCCTCTTGTCGAGGTTTTGAAGAACTCTAAGAGCAAGGAAAAGTTAAGAATACAGGCTATGGAGTAGATTTCTCTAATTTCAAATATGGCTTTGATATTTCTAGTGAGTCCTCAAGCCAGTTAACTTAGCCCCTCTCTCCTCTATGAAAGAAGAATGATAAGAGTACCTGCCTCCTAAGTTTGTAATGAGGATTAAATGCAATAATCTGTAAAAATCCCTTAAAATTCTTCTTGGCATATAGTAAGTGCTATAGAAGTGTTTGCTGTGACCATTTTTGTTGCATATTCCCTCAAAAACATGGATAATATATCCCACATTAGATGCCTGTTACGAATTGTCAAGGTAATTCTTTTATTGCCTATTTACTTCCATCTTATTGACATGTGAATGATATTTCTAATTTCTTATGACCAGACTTTCCAAAGTTCTGCAGCTGAATTGCCCTAAGTCAGATAACACCAATAACTGAGAATCCCAAATGTACCTGGAGCCATCGAATGATTTTTGAAAGCTTTGGAAAGCATAAAAGTAGAAGGAAACTGACAAGGTTGGTGGTAGGAGCTTTCAAATTGATTGGACACCCAAAATCTTAGAATTTCTGAGCTGGAAAGGATTTGGGGGGTCTTTCCGTCTGACCTTTGAAACACACAGGTGAGGAATCACATCACCCAGTGACTCCAAGTTCAGAGAATAAGCTGGGAGTTACCATGTGCCCAGAGGCGCCATCCCTGCTTTCTGCCTGTATGCTGACCATCTACCACTCATGCTTCTAAGAGAGCAAAGGGTTATGGGCGGCTCATGGAATTGCAGTATAAGCAGTGATCCCAGAAAAAGTGTATGGTGAGTCAGAAAATTGTTCTGTGCGGGAAAATACCAGCATCGAGAAAAAGGAAAGCTTTGGGAGCAGGAGAAAAGATATGGAGGAGGGCGCATGGGGGCAGGGCAGGGATGGGCTGCACACTGTAGGTGCATCCCATAGAAACCTAGTGGTAGGAGTGAACTACGTGAGCTTGGCAGAAAAGAAACGCCTGCTTCAACAGTGCCTGCCGTCCACCCAACATGTGTGAGCTCTGGGGTGAAGGTGAGATGGGGCTTGCCAATCTCCTGTTCCCTTCATTGGTTTTGTTCCCTATTCTAGTAAGAGTACCTTGCTTACTGCCCATGTGTCTAGCATTTTCACTGCCATCATTTCCCCCAAACTCAAACCAGCCACTTCCTCTGATGTGCAACTGAAGAAATGGCAGTCTTTTCCAACACTGGGGTGGGAAGACTGGCTGCTTTGAAATTATTGCAAGAGTGTGTTGAAGTCCAGTGTGGCCTTGTAGCCTTTTAAAATTGTCATTTGAATAGTGTATGCTTTTCACCTTACGCACTAAAGTTCACCTTGCCCTATGAGTGAGACTGAAATAGTGATGAAATGAAGAAGCTTAGAGTGATTGAGCACCTACTGTGTGCCAGACACAGTGTCAGACTCTTTACAGACATTTTCATCAATGACTTGTAGTCACCTTCAGTGTTATTATTGTCTCAAGTTTATACCTCAGAGATGAAGGCTGAGGTTAAGTAATTGACACAAGGTCATGTTACTAGTAAGTGGCAGAGCTGGGATCTGAATCCAGGTCTGTTTGACCTGGTTTCATCCTTTGCAGTATGGAGACTTGGAAGAACGCAGCATGCATGCACCCTCTCCACACACAGCCTCCAGACCAGATGGGGTTTGGACTGAAATGCAAAGCAGTGAGAAGCTGTGTCAGATCCTTGGGTTGGAACTTCTTGTTCTGCTCTCTCTCCTCCCTTCCTGTCTCCTTTATTACCTCCTTCTTTAATGTGCCTGGCCCATGCTGGGTCTTACATATTTGTCAAGTGAACAAATGAAAGAAACTTTTCCAAGCACACAGAAAAGAAAGTAGTGATTATTAATCAGCAAAGATTCAGAAGCCTGAACCATGTCCTCCCAGCCTATTGTGTAGTTTTGGATTGGGCTGTTAGGCAGGTAGGGGAGGAGAATATTTGTTTCTAGATGGCAGTAGTTAGCAAAGCCTCTCCGTGATGTTTTTGTGGAGGAAATCTTTTTAAAATAGACCCTAGGGCATTTGTGACTAGTTGAGCTGACTGTCTACAGGGTGGGATCTGCGGTTCTGTGCTACTTTTTTAATCCCATTTTCATCCTGTTTTTTGAATGATGATTTATAATTATAGATGTCTTTAATGGCATAATGATCAGAATTGCAAGTGACAGGAGGCCAGGAAAAATGTGCATGTAATGAAGACCTAGTTTATCAGCAGCACTCATGGAGAAAGTCATTTCAGTCGATGTAAAGTCAGCTCGACTCAGTGACATGAAAGTGAGCATGACCTTAAGTGGCATTACTAGAAGCGTAGAGTCTGGAATAAGGGAGGCAGTGGTTCTGTTTTCCTCTGCACTTCCTGCTAACGCCGAAAGTATTGATTCCATTCTGGAAACCGCATTTTATTTGAGAGGCCCTTGAACTGTATTCAGAGGTAGTAAGTATGGCCAGAAGCCACAGATGTATTTCACATTAAAAATTCCTGAGAAGATTGGGAATGATTAGCTTGGAGAAGAAAGAAGACTCAGGTGGGGTGGATCATAGTAGCTGACTTCGATTCAGAGTAAGAAAGAGCTTTGTACTGTCTGAGGTGAAATGGATGGCCAGGGAGAGGCAGGGGTGCCCTATAATGCTGCTCTTCCAGCAAAGCAGGTGTCTTCTGGACCCTTGATAGTCTTGAGAATCCAAGCAGGCAGGTGGTTGCAGGAAGGGCAGGAACAGAAGCTGGTCTGGGTGGGGCCAGCCCCTTTAGCCAGTGCTTCACAAGGTGAGTGGATGGGACTGGCTGACCAATTTCGTTTGTGAGGTGAAAAAGAGAGAAGAGTCTAAAATGGCCAAGATGTTCTAACTTGGAATCCAGAGAGGATGAAGACTTTCTCTTTGGGGTCATCAGAACGGGAGGGACTAGGAGTAAGCCAGAGGGCGTGATTGGCTGCATGAGAATACCATTCGGACATGTTGCTTTTGAGGCATTGGATACACAGTGGCAGTGTCTAAAAGACAGTTGGATGCACTCAGTTTGAACACAGGAGGGAGGCAGGGGCCGGGTGGACAATTTATGTAGATAGTAAATCTAAGGATTGGAATGAGTGAGCTTAGCAAGAACATGTAAAAAAAGAGCCAAGGGCTGAATTTACAAGAAGTTTCAGAGATTAACAAAGGCAGGGAGGGAACGAATGAAGGTGAAGAAAAGGAGTCACAGTTTTAGGAGAGAACCTGTAGACAGTGATGTTCTGGACCCCAAGGGAGGCTAGTGCTTCAGGAGGAGACAAGGAAGAGAGGGAAGGAGCAGGGAGGATAGCCATCCTAGTTTGGCAAGGCCTGGTGGAGTATCCCCCTCCACTGGGATTAGGGGAAAGCGATAGGAGATAGGCCTAGCTCATAGGAGGTGCTTACGCAACAAGTGCTGAAGGGAAGACACCAGCCGGCCGCCGTGGCTCATGCCTGCAATCCCAGCACTTTGGGAGGCCGAGGTGGGCAGATCACGAGGTCAGGAGTCCGAGACCAGCCCAACGAACATGGTGAAACCCCATCTCTATTAAAAATACAAAAGTTAGCCAGATGTGGTGGTGTGGACCTGTAATCCCAGCTGTTTGGGAGACTGAGGCAGGAGAATCGCTTGAACCTGGGAGGCTGAGATCTTACCACTGCACTACAGCCTGGGTGACAGAGTGAGACTCCATCTCAAAGAGAAAAAAAAAAAGAAAATGAAAGAAAAGAAAAGAAGAACCAAGAAAGGAACAGTTCCTTTATGTAGGCCCTCAACAAACTCGCTGCTGTGGCCCGGAGCACAGTGGAATGTCTGTGGCTGTGCTAGCCCCTTTTGTGGGTGACTGGTCACTGGGGAGCTTCTCTTGCACAGGGACAGGACTCAGACAGTCCCCACTGTGACTTCAGCCAGTCAATGTGTTCCAGAGATGTGTTAGTTCTGAACTTTTAGCTCAGACTTAGTAATTGGTATTGATGCATTTTTCAATTAAGACTGAAAGGAGTTAGACTTGGAATTTAGTCCGCGGGCTCCAAATTAAATTTGGGAACATGATCCTTGTGAAAAATCACTTTAACTTATCAGTAGTTGGCAAACATTATACAGCAGTGGTTTTTCTGGCTGTGCCTTTGGCTGCATACTAACTGAACAGCAAGCTGTGTCCACTGATTGAATGAAAAAAAAAATAATGATTTTGTGTTATAGGGAACTTTTTACAATATGCCAGAGGGACCTACTGGAGCCTCTTTAATCTTGAACAATGCTTGTTTCTTGCAGAGGCAAATTATGCAAATCAGCACTTAGTGTTCCATGATCAATCAGGCCTTTGTTGGAAGTGTTGCAGCGCCAGCACAACAGAATTTCTGTCATCCTGGGAAGGGTGAGGGGGTTGCAAGTCAAACCACTGCTGTGATCAGCAAAGGACACTTGTCGACTGCTTTGAACTCTCCCCACAGTCAGAAGGCAGTCGTTCTTTGAGAAGAATCCCACCATTTTGTACCAGGGTTTTTGTTTTACAGTGTATCGTGCTTTGGGCAATTCACAAAACACCCACGAAGGAACGGCTAGCAAGGCTGTTCTGTGGTGACACATAAAAACAAAGCTGGGCCTGCCGCCTGGGATGGCAGCTGGCAGCCACGCTCCCAGAGCTCCCTTTGTGTGGAATCTGCCTAGAACGCAGTATTTCAGAATATTCCTGGACTCAGGTCATCCACGGTGCACGTGTATGTTTAAAAACAATCTCATTGCAGCTTCATCCTGCACAGAATGGTGAAGCTTTATTAATCCTTTGATTCCAGATCAAAAGAAAGAATCAGAGAAATGTTTAAAGTCCTTGAGAAAAATTGTTATATTTTTGAGAGAGGTCCGGTTATTATTGCTGCTCTAATACTTGTGTTGCCATCTAGTGGATAATGCGAAGTGTGTCTCTGCTTTAGGATGTTTGGTGTTTATTGTACCCTATTACTGATTCTTGAAGGGGATAGAAAATCAATTCAAAAAGTTTTTTAAAAAAGAAAATGTAATATGGAGCATTAAATGATTATTGGGGAGCCACTTTGGGCTAGGCAGATGCCTGATCAGCTTATGTCAGAGAGACATGAAAACAAAAACTCAAAACAAGATGGTGACATCTCTGCGAGGGATGTATTTGCAAGATGAATCCTTATCCTGGTCTGGAGATAGCAGATAAGCCTTTGGGAGAGGTAACGCCTCATGTGTAGGAGTGAGTCAGAAGGCCGGATTGGGAGGCGAGCAGGGCTTTGCATCTGTAGACGGCAGCAGAGAGGAGGACACTGGCGGGGCTTGGGCATCAGGATGTGGACTTGATCCTGGGATAAGGGGGAAGATAATGTACAGTTTTAGTCAAGGAAGTTTGTGGGAAGATTCACCCTTCTTCATTGTTTAATCACGTTTTATCTGATTATAAAGGTTATACATACTAATTGCAGAAAAATTTTAAAGTCCAAAAAGTATTAAGAAGAAAGCAGTCTCCAAATCTTACCACCTACAATCATTGATCCTTTGATGAGCAGTCTTTTTGATTCCCCTCTATGTATGTGTACAGCTTTTAAGTATGCATTTCATATGTTTTATGTAAATGGATCACACCATACATGCTGTGGGCAACCTCTGTTTTGCCTTGTTTTTCCCCACTAGATAATATGTTTATGGGAATTTCATCCATGTTAGTAGTTCCTGGTGTGGAGTCCATATCGACTGTGTAGATCCACTTACAGGACCAGCTCTCACAGTTTCGCCTATTGGGATGCTGTGTTGCTTTGTTTGGTCTTTCCTAGTAAAATCTTTACCTATGTAAGACCAGGCAAGGTAAGAGAGCCTTTTTTTCCCCCCTGTCAAATGATCTCATGTAGGGACCACACTACTGCTATTTTATAATAAATTTGCTTTTATAGTAGGTGGGTTTTGTGGAGAATTTCAATGTCTTGATTATTTGGGCAATTAGCCTCATTAAAATATAGCTAGTTAAAAGTAAATAAGATTTATCTTTGCAGAAAGAAGGGGATGAGTCAGATGAATGCCTGTAGTTTTAGAATGGAGTTTAAATAACTTGTTTGGTTAAGTATTAGCCTAGTGAAGAAGCCAGAGCCTAGCTGATACTGGATTGTGGCTGTTAGTTCTGTGCCCATAGCTATGTAGACAGTGCCTTTCACCTGAACAAGTTAGAGCTCACTGCATCCCTTCTACAGGTCTGGTAAACGCAACCTTCAGCGACTAAATTGTACTCAGATGGGACAGCAGGGTCATCTTTGTGGGTAGAGTTGCTGAAGCTGAAGGCACACAGGCACTCGGTTTGAGACACACTGAACAGTCTTCCATTTATTTCAAATCATTTATACAGAGTGTGTTGGTTTATTGTCTTCTTTTCTGCCAAATTGTGTAATAATGGTGTCTACCGTAAAGGATTGTTAGGAGAAGCAAATAGGATGAATAGCATTTACATTGGTACCTGCCGTATAGAATGCAGTACCCAATAAAAATTAACTATTAACTTGTGCTACTCTTATTTTTAAAAATAGTTTTTACCCACTTTCCTTTGTAGTGAAGCCCAGGGAGATTAAGCAACTTGCTCAAAATTTCAGCTGGCAAAGGTTAAAAGTTTAGTGGAGCTTATAAAATATATGCCTTTCTTCCCAGTCCAGTGGAACTACCCGAAAGAAAAATATAGGAGTCGGCAAGAAAGAGCCAAGTGGAGAACCTGGCTTTAGATTTATGGCCCAATCCGAGTGGTGCATGAGCCAGAATATACCCTCTTGCTGGCTGGCTGATCTGAAAAGAGGAGAGGACAGGGCAGCATATTCTCCCTTCTCCAAATCATGACACAGGTGAGTCACTCCTCTTCCATCTAAGAAGAGTGAGTAAAGGTGGGGACATAGGCCAGGAAGATTGGTCCAGCTGAAGTCTGTCCACACGATGCATGGCAGTGGGGAGTAAGGATCCCTTCATAGTTAAGTGGCAAAGCAGGGAGTAGAACCCCAGCACCTCGACCCACTCCCTGGATTTCTTGCCCATCTTTCTTCTATCTGCCCTGATTCATCCAACCCCCCACAGAGTCTTTTGCCCAGAATTTCTCCTCTGCCCTCTACCCTCTTATAAGCTAAAAAGTGGATATAGATGAACTCATATGGGGGAGCGAACAATCCTGGATGTTGCTTTCATTACTTGTTTTAACCATGTTTTCAGGTGGCTTTATGATCGGTACTCAAAGTGAGCTGGTCACCATTGTACTGCCAGTCTTTTTGACATTCTTTTTCTTGCTGTATTTGTGGATCTTCTTCTCAGTATCCCTATTCTCAATATCCCTTGCCAATTCAGAGCCCCCCATGTCACAAAACACAAGGAACGGTAGCAGCCAACTTCAGAGGAGACAAATGTCAATTCGTGAAAACGTTTTTTTTTTTTTTTTTCCAGATCTTTCTGTATCCAGTATAGTTCATGTTTTTAAAAATCAACATATGCAAATACTGTCACAAATACTCTCATGAAGATCAGCTTATTTCTATGGAAAAAAAAATAGACCTAGCTAAGCTAAACATAATGTGAACACTGTAAGTCATACAGATCTGTGATCAGTGCCAGTTCTTCCATTTATTAGCCTTGTGACCTCGCATAGGTTTGTTTCCATGTTTACTAGGTGGGACAGGAGGAGGTAATGTCTAATTCATACGATTGTTATGGAGGGGTGGGGACCACAGAGCACGCGTCAAGCAGTTTGTGCACTACCTGGCACACACATGGCAGGTGCTCTCTAAGTGGTGACCTCGATTGGTAAAATCAAGCGTGTTCTGCATGTTGAATAGAGATGTAGTACAAAAAGACAAGAGTAGGTTGATGTTGATATTGCCCACATGGAGGCTCTTAGTTCCCAGGTGTCTTCCTTGCAAATATAGTTGTGACTTGCCAGGACTCTGTAAATTTGGCAGTTAAGAACTCAAGACTGGTACTTAGACTGGCTGGGCTGGATCCAGGCTTCAACCCACATGTCCCTGAGGAAATTCCTTATCCTCCCTCTGACTCAGTTTTCTCATCCATAGGGCCAGCATGATGGTATCACTGCTTCCTCGGCATTGCTGGGAGAAGTGGATGAGTAGCGCAGGCAGTTCTTTGGGACTTGCACCTGACTGGGAGTGAGCTCTCAGTGAAAGTTTTGTTGTGTTTTTAAGTGATATTGATCCTGTTAAATGGAATTTAAGCATAGATTGCAAGTACTTAGAAATAGAGTAGCCAAAGATTGTTGGGATTTAGTTGTTGAGTAAGGGTTGTTGCTAGTTTGGTAGCAGAAAATCTGTACTTCAAAATGACTAAAAATGGTAAAAGAAGAAAATACTACATGAGAGTTTTTGTTTTTTGTTTTTTGTTTTTTGTTTTTTGAGACAGCATCCTTGCTCTGTTGCCCAGGCTGGAATGCAGTGGCACGATCTCAGCTCACTGTAACCTCCACCTTCCAAGTTCAAACGATTCTCCTGCTCAGCCTCTCGAGTAGCTGGGATTACAAGCACGAGCCACCATGCCTCGCTAATTTTTTATTTGTATTTTTAGTAGAGATGGGTTTCACCATGTTGGCCATTCTGGTCTCGAACTCCTGACCTCAGGTGATTCACCTGCCTTGGCCTCCCTGAGTACTGGGATTACAGGCATGAGCCACCACCCCAGCCCTGAGATTTTTTTTAAATAACGTGTTATTATGGAAAATTTCAAATATATACTAAATTAGACAGACTAGCACAAGGAACTCCCCATGTAAGCATGTACTCATCTTCAGTCATCAACATCTCAGGACTGATCCTGTTTCATCTGTTACCTCCCCCTGTATTATTTTGAAGCAAATCCTGGGCATTATGTACTTTTACTTGTAAGTTGTTCAGTGTTTATCTCTAAAAGGTAAGGGTTCTAAAAACAAAAACATAGGCCGGGCGCGGTGGCTCATGCACTTTGGGAGGCCGAGCTGGGTGGATCACGAGGTCAGGAGTTCGAGACCAGTCTGGCCAATATGGTGAAAGCCTGTCTCTACTGAAAACATAAAAATTACCCAGCCATGCTGGCACACACCTGTTGTCCCAGCTACTCGAGAGGCTGAGGCAAAAGAATCACTCGAACCTGGGAGGTGGAGGCTGCAATGAGCCAGAATCGTGCCACTGCACTCCAGCCTGGGCAACAGAGCAAGAGTCTGTCTTAAATAAATAAACTAAATAAATGAAAACATAATCCTAATATACAATATCATTATTACACCTAAATGAAATGTATTATAATTCCTTAATATCACTAAATATTAAATGGGAGATTATTTAGTGAAAAAACAACAATACGCAGTGGACATTAAAATGACTTTAACGTCAAACAAAACTAAAAAACAGCAACATATTTATTAGTTTAACAGCACTGAGGGAGCCTGTGCTAGTTCAGTGTAACGGTTAAGTGTTCTAGTTCCAGCTCCGTTGGTCTTAAGCATTGGTTTCCTTCCACTAAGAATATCTGTTTCCACAGGTTATCAGAGTTAAGTGAAGTAACTCATTTATGGTAACTGGTATGGAGGAGACATTAAATAAATATTACATTCCTTTCCTTTTTCTTTTGTCTACAGTTCAATTCTTGTTTTAAACTACACTTCATGGTAGAAATACAGAATTCTCTATTCTTTGTCCACATCCTTCCTGTCTGGTAGAGACATATTTAACATGGTGGTATAATCAAACCACAGCTCACTGATGAAAACTCTTTTCCATGGTAGACCATCAGTCTGATGGAAGACTGTTCACTTGTGAGGACAGATGATCTTGTGAAGCTGTTAGGTTGATTTTAGTAGATTTTACATGGTGACGCTGTACCTTCTGAACTCACCCCACTAACTTTTCTAAGAGAACCATTCATTTGCACAAACCACTGGCTTGTCTCTCTTCATTTTTAAAAATTCACTCAGACATCTAGGTGCAGTCTGTCTGGTACATTTGATACCTTTTTGATACAGCTAGTATATCAGAGTATATCAGATCTTGAAGCCTTTTCTGTTGCATCTCCTTTTTTTCTCCTCCTCCCTTTTCCCCCCGTCACTCCTTTTCCAACATTTAGGCACTAGCGGGGATACGAAAATGAACAAGACAGAGATGTTAACCTCAAGGAACTGACTTGGAGTCTAGTGAGTATCACAGATAAATACTTCTAATGTGGAAAGTGCAAACAGTTATCTGTAAAATACAGAGGGAGGTGTTAGGGAAGGCTGCATAGAGGAGGTGTCATTTAAGCGGAGCCTGAAAGGTGGAATGGGGTTGGGATAAAGGAAGAGAAAGAGCAGCCACAAAGACACAGAGCAGTGAAAATGGTGTGTTCCTCCTGTTGTCCAAGCGTGCAAGGTGCCTCGCAACAGGGGTTCAGCCTCCAAAGTACTCCCTGGTTTTAGCCCTTGCATCTTGTCACCTACTTGGTCCCACAGAGACTTTACCAGTGATCCTTTTTTTCCCTATGCCCTTTTCCCAGGTCATTCCGTGAGATAAAACTGTTAGAAATTGATGCTAGTTTTAGATCCTTAAAATATACTTTTATTTTACTCTGATTTCCTTATTAAACTTTACACCAGAACGGCCTTTCTCTTTTTAGAAGTAAGAGGCACTCTCTTTATGTAAATACTTATTCCTACTTTATCATATTAAGTGACTCTTTCAAAATTAGCACTATATGTGGAAACATTAAAATTCCAAAACATAGGCCAGGTATGGTGACTCATACCTGTAATCCTAGTACTTTGGAAGGCCAAGGTGGGAGGATTACTTGAGCCCAGGAATTTGAGACCAGCCTGGGCAACATAGCAAGACTCCATATCTACAAAAAAGAAAAATCCAAAGCCTACAACTACTTAACCTCTCGAAAAATGTGAAAATCTAACATGCACATCAGAATTGTATGTATCATAATGTGGTATGTCTGCCAGTTTACTCTTAAAAATAGGGCCTAAAAAATAGAAGCCTAACAGTAAATAGATGAGAGCTTGCCCAAGAGTCTTTATAAAGTTAACAGTAGTCATGTGATTAAACAGTCAAATCATTCTCTACAAAGATAATCATATTCTATAATGCTATTTGGAGACTTGGGTATGCCAATGTAGATTAATCAAAGATCTGTTGAACTTTTTTCTTTGTTGTTGATTTGTCATGTTTTTTTTTTAAAAGAAATTAATAGAAAATTCAGAGCTCTCACATTTCTAAAGAAATCTTAAGTGTTCTTTTATTTTTTCCATTTTTAGCATTTGAAATATCGTACATTGTATTCCTGTTAAGCATTGTACTGACTTATTATACTGATGTTATTTAGTCAGTAATTACTTAACACAACTCTTATCAAGAATTCCATTTAATCCTGAACCAGCTGCACTCTTTTTTAATAACCTCATTTCATAGAAATTTGTCATTACAGAGCATATGAAATTGGGATCACATTTGTTAGACTAACTGCAACCTCTTGTGTAATAATTATGTGCTTGTGGGCCTCTGTGGGGCTTGCTTGCTCCTGGCACTCATCCCCAAGCACCGTCCCTCACTTGTAGACTAGACTAGCTAAAAGTAGGGGTGGGCGGCTGGATCTAGCCTGTATAGTGGATTCCTTTGGACTTTTCAAATTTTTTTATGGAAAAGTTTATAGCTCCTAAAAAAACCTGTTATGGATAGTGAGGCTCTTAGTGGGTGTATTAGTTTCCTATTGCTGCTGTAACAATGTGGCTTAAAACAACACAGATTTATTATCTTATAGTTCTATAAATCAGGTGTCTAAAGTGGGACTCCCTGAGCTAAAATTGAGGTGTTGACAGGACTGTGTTCTTTTCTGGAGGGTCTAGGGAAGGCCCATTGCCATGCCCTTTCCAGCTTCTAGAGGCTTCCCGCATTCCTTGGCTTCTTTTCCCCCTCTTCAAAACCAGCAATGTTGGAATGAGTCTTTCTTACCTTGCGTTACTGTCACCCTCTCTACTGCCTCCCCTTTCCACATTTACAAACCCTTGTGATGACATTGGGCCTACCCAGATAATCCAGGATAATCTCTCTACTTTAAGGACAACTGATGAGCAACCTTTTTTTTTTTTTTTGAGACAGAGTCTCACTCCGTCACCAGGCGCCAGGCTGGAGAGCAGTGGCGCGACCTCGGCTCACTGCAACCTCTGCCTCCCAGGTTCAAGCAATTCTCCTGCCTCAGCCTCCTGAGTAGCTGGGACTACAGGCGCGTACCACCACGCCCAACTAATTATTTTGTGTTTTTAGTAGAGGCGGGGTTTCACCATGTTGGCCAGGATGGTCTCGATCTCTTGACCTCGTGATCTGCCCGCCTCAGCCTCCTAAAGTGCTGGGATCTGACGAGCAACCTTACCTCATCTGCTGCATTAATTCCCTCTTGTCATGTAACGTCGTATAGTTGCAGGTTCCAGGGGTTAGAAGTTGGACATCTTATAGGGGGATGGGACTGGGGAATCTGGGAAACCATTATTCTGCCTACTGTAGCAGGTATAATCCCTCTGGGGTTATTCAGCACCCACTATTTATTTCATATTTAGTAAAAGTTTTTGAGGGTTGGCTTTTTCCCAGGAACTGCGCCTGACAAGCTCTGGGGAATGAGAGGACTCTCTATCCTCTCAGAACTTGCAATCTCTGGGCTAGTCGTTGTGATCATGAAGGAACAGGTGTTGAAATAGATGCACATGTAGCGCTTTATGAGGGAAGGGATCTGACTGTGGCTGGAAGTATAGGGTGAGTACGAGGAGGAAAAGAGGATCTTGAATGAGGAGGAAGAATTTGCCTGGGAGAAAATGATGGGCAGGGCATTCCAGGGAAAGGGAGAAGCATATGCGTATGCAAGTGTGGGGAAGGCCTGGGACCTGGAGGCTGGAGTGGTGCAGGGTGTACGGCAGGGACTTTCAGGGCTGAGCTGTGAAGGGCCTTGAGTGCTGCATTTGGGAGTTTGGACTTTTTCCCATTGTTTAGGCCCTGAGACAATGCATTGGCTGCCCTTTGGCAAATCAGCCTGCAGAGCTGCTTCCTTTGCTGCAGTGTATTTCAAAACCAGAATTCACCACTGTCGATTGTGTTCTTCCCACCCATTTGCCTTGCTTTGCTGGTTTATACTGTTCATGTGGCCCATAGAGGCAGTTGACTTTTTGACCCCTGGTAGGCAGGGGTGGGGGTAAGGAGATGGAAACCATTGAAGGTTTTAAAACAGAAGAGTAGTTTGGTCAAATCTTGTGTGTGTTGTAATGATCTCCTTCCTTGCATATCTCTTAATTTTTTTCCCAACAGACTTTTAAGTCAGATTTCCTACGGCAGCCCAAGTGGAAAACCGGAACAGGATTGTAAGGAAGGCAGCAGCAGTGCACTGGGAAACACGCTGAATTTGGACTCAGTCCTGAGCTTGAAACCAAGCTCACGTACTATATGTGTTATCTTGGACAAGTCACTTGGCTTTTCCCAAACTGGTTAATGAGAACAATAGTAATCATAGCAGAGCAGGATTGTTGGGAAGAGAAAGAGCCCATGAACATGAAAGTACTGATCAGTGTCAGAGATGGTGGACAGTCTCTTAGTCCTGATGTGCTGTCTGTGAACTACATGAATATTGTGAGCATACTTAATTCTTTTTCTTTGATTTGTTTGCTTACAATGCCTTAGGGTGTTTTTCTGAACCACATTTATAATAAGAGTCTAGACTATGTGGGAAATGTAACTGAACCCATACTGACCTATCTCCAGGCAAACCATGGATGTTTCTTTTGTGACAAATGCTATCTTGTATTTAGGCATCTACTCATGCTACAGTGTTTATTGATCACCTCTGTGCTTCTTGTTGTGCTTAGAACTGTAGGGAAACTGGGCAAGCCCTCCTTGCATAGTTCTGCCACTGACAAAGAGGTGTTTATATAAAAGTTAGGTGACAGTACATGGCCACAAATAATTGAATGCCAAGAGGGTGGTGTGCAGAAGTCCTTTTCAGTTCAGAGCAAAGTGAAAATTAGCCTGGGTTGGCCTTGACAGAAAACTTCCATGGAAGAGATGAAAGTTCAGCAGACCTTGCAAGGCTGGGGCCACGTGTGTTTGGAATGAGTGCAAAGTGTGTAAGAAGCTGGAGTAAGAGGTGGTCAGAAGACCAGCAGGCCACTGGCTAATCACTCTCCCTCTGGAAACACCTTTGTCCCCATTGACTGTGATCTAAGCTGTCTTCCCACCACTTTTCATTTGTTTGCGAAGTGCTGGTTCCATGCACAGTATCTGACATGTGGTAGGTGATTTACAGTAGGTTTTTATTATACTAGAAACGGCCATCACAAACACAACGCTTTGTACCTGTACCTTTGAGTCCTTTTTGTTCATCCGTGGAAATAGCCAATAGGAAAGATGGAAATTTGCTGTATAGGGATAAATCATTACCACTGAATCTTACCTTTAACTCTCCTGCTCTGCATGGGCCCTGTTTATAAACCCAACAGCTTCAGCTTTAGAGTCCCTCAGAACACTTGGAAGACGGAATACTTCTCTGTACAATTTTAGCTGTAAGAAAAGAAAAGGAATTCACCTTTATTGAACACTTGCTATGTAATTCCTAGACATGCATTATCTCATTTCATCTTTAAGTCACTTAGCAATCACCTACTCGTAGTGTCATAGGTCCTGACAATTAGAGGTAGAAGGAGCCTCAATGAGAGACTGTGGCCCAGGAATGTTAATGAACGTGTGATTGTATGAGAGCCTGAAACCAACGGTGCTCAGTTTGTAGCTTCAGAATCTTTCTGTGGTTTGCATTTTATTCTCTATTAATTTAAAATTCATTACATGAGTGTAACAAATCTATATAAACTGTTTGCTTTCTTTTTTAATTTTAGATTTCTCACATTGGCAAACTGAGAGATTTTCTTCTGGAACACAGGAAAGATTATATTAATGCTTATAGGTAAGTGGATTTTTTTTACCAGAATTTTGATGACTGTGCTCTTTTCTATGCCTGTATTTCTTTTGCGCTTTTTGCCCTCACCTTTTTCTTAATAACTCAGAGTTGTAATGAGGAAGGCCAGTTTAAAGTCATGAAATCACAACAGCAGTATCTTCCAGTCTATTTGTATCTCTGTATGTACCACTATCTCCTGTCAAATGAAACTCACTCCATGAATACTTAGCTGTATTTAAAGTTGGGGACACATGCATTTGTATGCCCTGAACTTGTGAAGGAACAAAGTTGTCAAGCCTCTGCTAAGCTATTTTTGCCCATCTCCTGCTGTCCCAGTCTGTGGCCCCGGTTTTGCTGTTTTGGTGACATTCTTATGAGCACATTTCAGTCCCTACCCTTGTGTTGCTGAGTCATGCGTCCCTCACCAGTTCCCAGTCCTCAGTCCTGATGGCCATTTTCTTCTTTTGTCCTTTTCCAGGGCTTTTGACACCTGCCAAAGGCAGCTACATACCTACTTGGCATAGCCTGCATTTCTTAGGGTACTTTTGATAATCCTTCTATTCATCCCCTAATGTAACTCGTTCCTCCTGGTGGCTGACATTCCTCCTGGTGGCCAGGTCCAGTTTCTACTCAGTAGCCTGAGTCTTTTTTAAACATTAATTGGATTACATCACCACCTGAGTAAACCCACCATGAATACTGCGTTGTTTAGCATTAACACCAGCCTCTACACCGCGGTCTCACCCCTCCTGATCTGGCCTGTGGCCTCATCTGAAATGCCGCCTTCCCACCACTGTGCTCCAGCCATGCCAGCCGTCCTGGAAGGTGCCACGCTCTTTCCTGGCGCAGGGCCCAGGTGTGTGTTGTTCTTCCTCTTCCCCTGGTGGTTTCCTTTTCAAACTTAAAGGCTCAACTTAATACTCCCTCTTAGATCTCTTCTGTTAGTTAGTTTCTCTGCCCTGTGTATTTTCTTCAGTACACTAAACACAATTTGTAATTATTTAATAATTACAGTTTATTATCTGTCTTTGTCACCAGGCTGTACGTGTCATGAGGTCAAGGACCTTTTTCAGGTTTTCATCTTGTTTCCATAGTTCCTCACCCATGTTTGGCACTCAGTAAATACGTGTCAAATGAATGATTTCCTCCTAGTCCTGAGGTCCACGAGTAGCCCAGCAGTTCTCAACTGTGGTGATTTTGCACCCCAGGGGACATTTGGCAATGTCTGGAGATATTTTTGTTTGTCCCAACTAGTTAGAGGAATGCTGCTAGCATTTAACGGGTAGAGGCTGGGGATGTGCAAAACTCACGACAACTCTCCACAGCAGGGACTTACCCGGCCCAGAACTTAGGAGGTGCTGACATTGAGATCCCCTGCTCCACCCTGACCCCTCACTCCAGATTAAACTTCCTGATTCGTCAAAGGTTTATTGAATTCTAGATGCTTAGGGCACATCAGGGAATAAAAAACAAATATTCTTGCCCTTATGGCATTTGCATTGTAGTGGGCTAGCAAAGACAAGCACTACGTGTATAGTCCATTAGGTCATAGGAAAGAAAAGGGAGAATAGAACAAGGTAACAGGGATTGGGAGTGCTGGGAAAGCGCATGATTCTTACACAGAGTAGTCAGGACAGGCCCCACTGAGGTGGTATCAGAGCCTACCCCTCTGTGCAGTTGTGACCTTTGATAGGATCTCTCGGCTCCCTCCTTACCTCATCTCCTTCTTTCCACCTGTTAGAGAGAAACCTGTCTCTGTTTTTAAGGGTACTGTCCAACTAGTGTATAAGTGTATAAGCTAAAGGGAAGAAAAGAGCCAGGTGACTAAAAATAGCTGGGAATCATGAATACAGCAGTACCTGAGAAGCGGTGTGAGTGTATCCTTTATCTCATTGCTCACACTGCTTCTCAGGTACTGCTGTATTCATGATTCCCAGCTATTTTTGGTCATCTGGCTCTTTTCTTCCTTTAGTTTATACATTTGACCTTGCTTGATCCTTAAGCCACAGGCACTGTCACTTCATTTCACATCAGTGCCAAACATGGGGAGAAAGTCTAATCAGGGATCAGCCAACTTTCTCTAAGAGCCAGATAGTAAATAGTATCGACTCTGTGGGCCACATATGGTTTCTGTCGCATATTTTTTGTTTTTGTTTTTTACAACCTTTAAAAACCTATAACCATTCTTAGTTCTCAGACCATAGGGAGCCATGCCTGCAGGCTAGACTTGGCATATAGACTGCAGTTGACGCAACCTCTGTTTCCTCACCTTTTACACCGCGCCAACCATATATATGGCTCGGCTTTTATCACCTTTCTGAAATTTTTCTCCTAATGCTCATCTGTAACTTCCTAATCACCAGATCCAGTGGCTTTTCCTCAAAGGGAATATAAATAGACTCACATGGCACCTACTCTGGAGTGTCTACCTCTTTTGCTCCACGTTTTTGAGATTCTTGCATGTTGTGTGGACTAGTAGTTTGTTCCTTTTTGTCGCTTTATTATTTGCAATATTCCTTTGTATAAAGTTACCCCACTTTGCTTATCCATTTATCTACTAGAGAATCCTGGGCTGTTTCCACCTTGGCACTATTAGGAATAAAGCCTTTGCGAGTAGCGTCTTCTCCAAGTCTTTTTGTGGACGTACTCATTTATTTCCTTTGAATAAATACCTAGGGGTGAAATTAGTGGGTCATACCAATGGTAGTTGCATGCTTAGCATTAAAATAAACTACCAAGCAATTTTCCAAAGTGGTTTTTCACTCCTGGTAGCAATGCATGAGAGTTATAATTGCTCCCTATCCTTGCCAACATTTGGTGTAAATAGGCTTTTCAATTTTAACCGTGATAACATAGCCAGGCACAGGCTCAGCTGCTTACCACTTGCAAAGCCAATAACAAGGACGAAAGGAAGGTGACTTTATGTCCAAAGCTAACAGTGGGAAAGCAGGAGTGGTGCTGAGTACTAGGTCTGTGTGTCTCGTTCTGGGAGCTACAGTGCAGGCTGCTGTCATGTCAGCAATGGCCGGGCTGTAGACTAACCACCTGGAGGTAATCACTGAAGTTTTGCACTTAGGTCTCCATGCTCAGTCTGTCTCAAGTTAGCCCCTGGAACTTCCCGGTAAGCACATAATTAGACACATACAGTTAGGTAAATGTGCATGGTGTAAGGGAATGTATGGGGAGAAAGGGAGGAGACATGGTGTTTCAAAGAAAGTACGTTTCAAGGCTGTATTCTAAGACTAAGGAGGAAAAAGGTTTCTACAGTAAGCCTTCAGTTACGTCTTGAGATAGGGAGAAAAGGGAAAAAAAGTTTTACAGTGCACTTTCAGGCTAGCCTGTCCAATTCCATGGTAAATGTGAAATGGCCAGTCACTATGTTGGAAGCCTGTCATTCTCTAATGAGAATGGTGTTGAGCACCTTGATGGTTTTTTCCTCAGCTCTACCACTTTGCCACAGCCTTTGATCCTGTTGACCAACTGATGATTTGAAATTTGAGATTTCCCATTCCCTTGAATTCCATTACAGTATTTTTGGCTCTTCTCACCACTCTTTTTTGTCTCTGTCCTTCATCTACCCCATAAGAACTCCAGGGCTCTGTTTCAGGCCCTTTTCTTGTATTTGTCTCTACTTTACTTAGGAAAAAAAAGTTCTGTCTACCTACCTGGCTACCCTCGCACCCACTCCCCATGCCCACCTTATCCTTCCATCCTGAATGTTTATTTTATATTAGGTACTCTGATAAGCACCAGTTAGTACTATTTTATCTCCCTTGGTCCTCACCTCAGCCCTGTGAGGGTGGCACTGCTAGTAAGTCATGTGGCAGGCAGGCAGTGAAAGCATAGGAGTGACGTAATCTGAAGATCACAGCTGGTGAGCCTCTGAGCCTGGGCTGGCTATGGAATCCTTGCCCTTCCCACCACACATTCTTACCACCTACTGTGACTTCCTCTCTCACCAGTATGCCGATAGTGAAACCACCTTTGCAAAGGTTGTAACAGTGAGAAAATTATGATGGTGAACGAGATCCAACCTAATCAATTCCATCTTGCCTTTAACCTCCCAAATGCCCTTGATCATTACTGGTCTTAGGCCAAACTAACTTTGAGAGAAAGTTAATTTATAGTGTAACTTTGAAACAAGCGTGATAATGGCCCCTCCTAGAAACAGACCCCCTTTTTGCTTGTGGACAAAGCCACCTTTGTAACACGAACAAGTTATCCACGAGATTAGAAGTTATGGCTCAGGAGTCATGTACCCAGAGGCCAGAAGACCACTAACCTCCCCAGTTGCTCATATAGATAACATTACTGCTATAAAACCTCAGATTGATGTTTGAAGTATTTTCAGATCCCACATTCTGATGGATCAGCTGGCACCACACAGACCAGGACACTGGCTCATCTGGTCTTATGGCCCCCACCCAGAAACTGACTGTGCAGGAGGACAGCTTTGACTCCCTAGGATTTCGTCCCCAGCCCATCCAATCAGCATTCCCCACTCCCTAGCCCCTGCCCACCAAACTATCTCTAAAAAACCCAGCCTCCAAATGTTCGGGAAGCTGATTTGAGTCATAATAAAACTCCAGTCTCCATTTCAGACAGCTCTATGCATATTTAACTCTTTCTCTATTGCAGTTCCCCATCTTAATAAATTGGCTGTATCTGGGTAGTGGGCAAGATGAACCCATTGGGCAATTACAGTTGATCCTAAATGCATGTCATGAGCACAGGCTTCTCCCATTGCCACTGTCCTGCTCGCCCCGCACTTGTGAGCAGCACTGTCTCCCAGCATGCTGCCTGCTCCTCCCATCCCCTCTAGACTGCTTCAGTGCAGTGTTTGTCACTTGCCTGATCGTTATTCTCAACTCCCTGCTTTGTCCCTTCTTCTCCTGGTCTGCCTGGAAGGCACAGGTGTAGTCCTCATCATCAGAGATGGAATCACCTGCTTCCCTCTTCAGATCCCTTCCCTGCCTGCAGGATATAGCCCATCCATACTTCTTAGATAAGCAAGACTTTTCATTACCGTCACCCACTTTTCCATCCTCCCCCTTTCCTTCTTGTGCCCTACAGCTGCATTCAGAATTAACGCTTGTTCGGCTTCCAGGCCTCTACTCACACTGACAGCTTTGCCTGTTGCTCTTCTCTCCAGTTCACACATGTCACATGGTCACATGCTTCCATCCTGAGAGACCCATTTCTCACCACCGCCTTCTCTGTAGATCCTGTCCTGGCCCTGCCTTCCTATCCAAAAGCCATCTCTCCTGCCTCTAAATGCTGACAGCTCTTTTTCTGTGCTTTTCTTATGGTACTTCTCACAGGTACCTGGTAAAAGAGTTATTTGTTCATAATTGCTTCTACCACATTTCTTGAGGTGAAAAACTGTGTCCTACTCATCTCTGCATGTTTATAGTGCCATGATTTGATCCATTTGATTCATTCATCAGTGTATTCACTCTGCAGTTGTTTATTGAGTGCCTTCCATGAGTCACAGACTATGCCAGGCATGGAGTATAAAGTAGTGAGCAGATACAAACATAGTTGCCCTACCTTCATGGAGCTACTAAAGTATTCATGCAAACAGGTAGCATTGCAGATATGACAGGTACTGCAAAAATAGAGAACAGGTAGCTTCTTATTTTTCCAACTTTTATTTTAAATTTGGGGGTACATGTTTAGGATGTGCAGGCTTGTTACATGGGTAAATGTGTGCCATGGTGGTTGGCTGCACAGATCATCCTATCACCTAGGTATTAAGCCCAGCACCCATTAGCTATTATTCCTGATGCTCTCCCTTCTCCCACCCCCCTACCCTCCAACAGGCCCCAGTTTGTGTTGCTTCCCCCCTGCCCCCCACCCCATGTCCATGCATTCTCATTATTCAGCTCCCATTTATAAGTGAGAACATGAGGTATTTGGTTTTCTGTTCTTACATCAGTTTGCTGAGGATAATGGATTTCATCTCCATCCATGTCCCTGCAAAAGACATGATCTTGTTCCTTTTTATAGCTGCATAGTATTACATGGTATATATGTACCACATTTCCTTCATCCAGTCTATCATTCATTCATGGGCACTTAGGTTGATTCTATGTCTTTGCTATTGTGAGTATTGCAGTAATGAACATACACATACATGTATCTCCATAATAGAATGATTTATATTCCTTTGGATATATACCCAGTAATGGGATTGCTAGGTCAAATAGTATTTCTGCCTCTAGGTCTTTGAGGAATTGCCGCACTGTCTTCCACAATGGTTGAACTAATTTGTGCTTCCACCAACAGAACAAAGATACAACATACCAAAATCTCTGGGATGCAGTTAAAGCAGTGTTAAGAGGGAAATTTATAGTACTATATGCCCACATCAAAAGCTAAAAATATCTCAAGTTAACAACCTAACATTACAACTAAAAGAACTAGACAGCCAAGAGCAAGCAAACCTCAAAGCTAGTAGAAGACAAGAAATAACCAAGATCAGAGCTGAGTGGAAGGAAATAGAGATACAAAAAAAAAAAAACCTTCAAAAAAATCAGCAAATCCAGGAGCCACTTTTTGGGAAAAATCCAGGTTTTTGGAAAACAAATTAATGATATAAATAGACTGTTAACTAGACTAATAGAGAAGAGAGAAGATTCAAACAAACACAACTGTAAATGATAAGAGGGATGTCACACTGACCTCACAGAAATACAGCTACATGGAAATCGAACAACCTGTTCCTGAATGACTCTTGGGTACATAATGAAATTAAAGCAGAAATTAAGAAGTTCTTTGAAACTAATGAGAACAGGTAGCTTTTGAGGAATTTTAGGCTGTCAGAGAAAGTGTCCTTGAAGAAGTGACATTTGAGCTGAGCTCCGAAGGAGTATGAGTTACCTTGGTAAAGGACGGGAATTCAGATTAAAAGGGGTTGGCACGTGCATGCAGCCTGCCAACAGTGTCTGCCCTGTTGTAAAACATGCAGAGATGAAAAGGATAGTTTGTCACACACTAAACATTTATCGAGCAGATGAAGGAATGATGCAAATCATTGAAAATGCCATTTGTAAAGAAAGAGAAAAAGTCATCCTAACTAACACTTACAAAACAATTTCTGGAATAGACTCCAGCTCTCCACGGGCAGTGGCAGTACAGGTGTCTTGTCTCTGTCTCTGCCCCTAGCGCCATTCGCACCTGGCTTTAGGATGGCATTTTACCGTGAGACTCATCTTCAAATGTATTGTGTAAATTAATGAAAAAGTTGTATTTGACAGATAAGATAACATCACTAGGAGCATCTTTTTAGGATTTCATCTTTGTAAAACAAGGGATGTTTGCATGTCAGAAGCCTTCCTTTCACAAAGATAGAGAGTATAAAATAAATCTCTGATTTTTTTTTAACTTTGTCAATATATACAAAAATGGAAATACTTCATATAAATTCTCCAACAGAGAAAAACAAGTATACCCCAGTTGAATTTTAAATAATCCTTGATGCTTTGTCTATCTACACTTAACATACATAGGCAAATTTATGCTTTTAAGTGCATTTCATTTGCATTATTTTGGAATATACTAAAATAATTATTCTGATGCATACTACTACCAAGAAAACCTTATTTTTAAATTCTCAGTTAAAATAGTTAACACTGGATTGCAGTGTCAATTTTATTTCTAGAGGTGTGTGTGTGTATCAAATACTAATTCGATAGGCTGTAAAACTGGAAGCTACAGGGATTTTGTAAAACATTACAAAGCTTATATAAAGCTATCAATTTGTAGCTTCTTTCTTTAGTATCTGACAACTTAGGTTGACGAGGCGGTTGTAAATATCTTCCATAGAAGAAATCCCATATTAACTTCCTTTTTCCTTGAAAAGACATCTAGCAAAGTAAATGCTTTGAGTGTTGGTTTGATTCACACCGCTCCTTACAAACCTTATGAATCTATGAAACTCAATGTCTTCCTCTAAACCAGAGGTCAAAATGCAGGCCAAATCTGCATTTTAAATGTACATTTTAGTTACATATTTTAATGTTGGAGAAAATATGATGATATTTTATCACATGTGAATATTATATGAAATTCAAATTTCAGTGTCCATAATAAAGTTTTATTGGCACATGGCTACATTTATTTGTTTGCATATTGTCTGGTGCTGCTTTTATGCTACAACAGCGGAGTCCATTAGCTGTGATGGGCTGCAAGGCCCACAAAGCCTAACATGTTTGTTCTCTGGCCCTTTTCGGAAAAAGTTTGCAAAGCCGACAGTGAGAGGGATAATCACTCAGGAGGCAGTCGAGAGGTTCAAACCAGACAATATCATTGAAATGCAATGCAAAAAGAACAACACAGTGGCATCCAGATGCAGTCTTTTTTTTTTTTTTTTTTTCCTTCTAATGAAGACAGTCTCACTCTGTCACCTAGGCTGGAGTGCAGTGATGCCATCTTGGCTCACTGCAACCTCCACCTCCTGGGTTCAAGCAATTATCCTACCTCAGCCTCTCGAGTAGCTGGGACTACAAGCGCACACTGCCACGCCCGGTTAATTTTTTTGTATTTTAGTAGAGACAGGGTTTCACCATGTTGTCCAGGCTGGTCACAAACTACTGAGCTCAGGCAATCCACCTGCCTCAGCCTCCCAAAGTGCTAGGATTACAGGTGTGAGCCACTGTTCCTGGCCAACTTTGCAGTCATTTTAAGCTTTCGATGATGTTAAGGCACTTGTACTCAAACAGCAAAAGGAGGCTCCTGCACATTGTTTTTCGGTGTTCCCAGACTACTGCAATATGGACCCTTGTCTCAGCACAATAAAGAGGGCCTAAGCCTTCCCCTCTCCCAGCTACAATGGCAGCAGATGCTGGGACTGAGGATCAGGTTCCCTGGGGCCATTGCCAGCTCTGCCACTTACAGGCAGATAGTTTCAGGAGATGGAACTGTTGTCCCCAACACATGCTTAGTCTTGTCAGGTCCATCACCTCATTCTAGAAACTCGGTCTTTTTTTTTTTAAAGGTGGTTTTGCTGCATTGCCCAGGTTAGCTTCAAAATCCTGGGCTCAAGTAAGCGATCCTCCTGCCTCAGCCTCCTGAGTAGTTGGGATTGTAGGTATGTGCCATGGTGCCTAGCTAGAAACTCAGTCTTTTGCTCATTTTCCTGAGGCCAGTTGTTTATTGCCAACTCGTGCACACTGCATTCTACTCCACATGCTATTTTGGTTTCTGTGAAACAGCATGGGCTTTGGGGCCAGTCACACCTAAGTTCCAGTCCCAATTCTTCCACGTATTTATCATGTGAATGTATGTAACTCACCTTTGTGCTTGATTTCTTTTGTATAAGATGTGGATAATGTTCTTGTGAGGGTTAAATTAGGTGGGTGTGAGAATTCCAGGCACATAGAAGTCTCTTGGTAAATGATAATTAAATTGTAACCCTATGGCCGGGCGCGGTGGCTCAAGCCTGTAATCCCAGCACTTTGGGAGGCCGAGGCAGGTGGATCACGAGGTCAAGAGATCGAGACCATCCTGGTCAACATGGTGAAACCCCGTCTCTACTAAAAAACTACAAAAAATTAGCTGGGCATGGTGGCACGTGTCTGTAATCCCAGCTACTCAGGAGGCTGAGGCAGGAGAATTGCCTGAACCCAGGAGGCGGAGGTTGCGGTGAGCCGAGATCGCGCCATTGCACTCCAGCCTGGGTAACAAGAGCGAAACTCCGTCAAAAAAAAAAAAAAAAAAAAATTGTAACCCTATTTGACCAATGAGGCAGTTGCAGGGGGTTGGAGGATATTGATTATTGAACAAGACCAAACGTACCTCTGTTTTCTGCCAGAGACAGTTGGGAGGAGGGAGAAAGAAAGAAAGAAGAGAGAGAGAGAGAGAGGGAGGGAGAGAGAGAGAGAGAGACAGAGACAGAGAGGGAAGGAGGGAGAGAGAGAGAGAAGGAAAGAAAAGAAGAAAGAAAGAAGGAAAGAAGAAAAGGAAGGAAAGGAAGAGAAGGAAGGAAGGAAAGGAAGAGAAGGAAGGAAGGAAAGGAAGAGAAGGAAGGAAGGAAGGAAAGAAACAAATGGAGGCAGGAGTCAGATCGACACAGTGGAGACCCACATTGTTGTATCAGCTTTATCATTGGTAAAATCTAGGTCAGCAGACAAAGCTTAGGTTTGCAGGTGGGTAGCATTGCTGATACTCTGCTCATGAATTAGACATACACACTCAGCCATTAGTGCCACTGAAGAGCCACAGCCCTTGGAGCACAGACAGCAGGGACAGGCTCCTTTGCAACATAGGAGAGAGAGGAACAGAGCAGAGCCTCTCCTGTCTCTAAGTTGGCAAAAGAGAGGAGAGAGAAAGGTGTGGTGACTAAATGCACACCCCATGCTTTCTTCCAGGGGACCAGAGAGAGGAGGCCCTGGGAGGAAGCCAGGTGTCATTTGGGGAGGTTGGTTCCCAGAGAAACATGAGGACTAGGGAATAGGCATCCCCCCGGTAGCCCACGTTCTCTCCAGGTGGAGAAAGGCCACCCTTACTGCCTCTCATCAAGTTCTCCCTCCCAAAGTTGGTAGACTGCTTAAAGCCTTTCTTTTTTATTCTTCCGCCCTCTTAATGCAATGTACTGGCCTTGGCCTGCTCCTAGGAACATTTTATTTGGAGTGTGATCATGGAATTGAAAGAATATGTGTAGAAATATTGCCTTCAGACCTACGAGGCTTTGTTAGTTTGACATAATTAGGAAGCTGTAATTTTTTCTGGAATGTAGAGCTCAGACTTTATTGACCCATTTAATTTTTTTTAATAATGACATTTTACTAGAGCAGAACAGCATGCAACCTAGATAGCCTCTGGCTAGATCTCTGAATGATTTTAATTAAAAATAATGTCTCCACTTCTGGTAGATGGACCTTTTCCACAATATCCTGGCAACAAAACAATAACACTTGGGAGAAAAAAACTTTCTTGATTTCTGTTGTTCTTAGTAACAGAATAACCATACTGTCAATTTTCAATTTAAAAGGTTAATGTATATATATAATGTTTCCTAAAGGAACATTACCTTTTAATTGAGTAATCAGTTTTATCAAATTAACCTTTAGACCTTTTCAATTTCACTGATCTGAGTTTCCATTAAATCAAAATATAGAGTAGGAGGATGTTAATCTAATGTTTTTGGAACTAGTCATTTCTAGGTCTGCTCTGTCCGCAGGATACATGTTCTAAGTTGGTAGCTTTCTGATTCATTTGTCCCTGACCCCGTTATCCTCTATTTCCGATGAGAAGGTTCCTGGTGGGGATGAACGTAAGGCTTTGACCCCTGTGCTTGCTACTCTGACTCCTCCGCAGAAGGAAGCTGTTCATCTGGGGCTGGGGGTAGGCTGTGGCTGGAGAGAGGGGATTGAGCTTGCTGGCTTGGCCCCCTTGTCTCACTGTTGGGTCTTCCCTCAGACAGAGTCCTTTCTCTCATGGTTGCCATGCCAAGCCTAAGCAACTAATAGAACAAGATCCTAAGGAACGTTGGAATAAGGAACTAATTCTGTGTCACTCTTCAAGTTCCATTGAGAGAGGATCATCTATTCCCTAGGAGCCTGTGGGATTTCTTTTTCCAACTCTCAACTCTCGCCCAGAATTGTGGAAGAGGGGTGGGGACCATGGGGAAAGGGTGACTCCGAGGGAGAAGAGGATGCTTGTCTGGTGATTGGGACTGAGAAGGACCCCATGCTCACCTAAACCCTTTCTTTTTTAGAGAGGCCTGTGCTCAGGATGGATGCATTCCCTGTTTATTTGTGCCTTAAGTTTCCTAGAGAAGGCTTTGGGAAGGGGATGGCTTGGGTTGGGGAAAGAATCAGTTCAGGAGGAACTTACTAGGGAGCACAGATGTAGCTGTGTGTCAAGCACATTCTCCAACTCAGGCTCATTCATTGGTTCAGTTCATTCAAAAGTATTTGGTTACTGATTTATTAATTGATCGGCCTATTAAATGCTAGGCATTGCTCTTGATGATGGGGATACAGCAGTGAACAAACGGAAGTCCTTGCCTTTGTAGAACTTACATTTTTAGAGGGGAGAGACAGGCAAGAAAAAATTAAATAAAATATATGGAATGTTGGAGTGGGGTGAGTATCTTTGTGGGGAAGGAGAGGGGAAGTGGGATAGAAAATGTCGGGGGGGCACAGTTTTATAAAGGTGGGCTAGGGAAGGCCTCATTAAGAGGGCAACATGGAGTAAACACCTAAAAGAAGTAAGGGATCCATTTATGCAGCTATCTGGGGAAAGAACATTCCAGAAGGAGGAGACAACCAACACGTGTAAAGGCCCTGAGATGGGAGTGTGCCTGGAATATTTAGGGAACATCCTCTACCCTCTAATTCAGTCGTTGGGTGGTGTGAGACCCTTCAGTAGCTGTTCCATTGTTCTCAAAGGCAGAGCCTACCTTCTTCATAAGCCTGGCTTATGCTGTAGCCTGACTCCATGCCCCTTCTCCCTCTCCCACTCCCTATGTGCCTTGAATCAGTGGGTCTATTCCAGAGGGGGTTCTACCATGCACCCTTCATATGTGTTGGTTCAACTCTCTGTCTAGATGGTTCTCTTTTTCACCTGGCCTGTTCCTCCTCACCCTTCAAGTCTCCGCTTAAATGTCACTTGATAAGGGAGGCCTTTTCTTCCGTTCCCATCCCACTCAGACTGTTATGTTATCATTTGCTGCCGCCCTTCCCTTTGCTCTCTGTCTGTTTTTAGCCATACCATGTCTGACTATGGGAGGATGACAGACTCAGAACGAGACCAGATAGACCAGGATGCCCAGATATTCATGAGGACCTGTTCAGAAGCAATTCAGCAACTACGAACAGAAGGTAAAGTGCTCTGAAAGATGCAAACGGGCAACCGTGAATACAGCAAACAGTTAAGCAAGATTCATACGATGCAGCCAGTTAAAACTCTCTCTTCTTATTTCCACTTAGGTTTTAAAACATTAAAATCTTTGCTTTCTTGATCAGTGTTTTAACCAAAGCTGTTAAAAGTAATGAAAAGGCTGTATCATTCAAGTTAAATCAGTGGGAGGAGGAAGATGGAAAGGACCTCTCCAAACAGAACCAAAAATTTACCAAGGGGCCAGAGACAAATCGTGTGTGTGTGTGTGTGTGTGTGTGTGTGTGTGTGTGTGTGTGTATGTGTGTGTATGCATGCTCATGTGCACGTGTGCCTCTGTTCTGTGTGGCATTTAGTGGGATGGGGGTTGACAGCCTAGGGTACTTAAGCTCTCTACTTGCAGTATTCAGGTAAACTTTCCTATCAAACCTTCAAGGTTAGGAGGAAGGCTCTGGAGCCAGGGCTGCTTAGGTTGCACCCCAGCCATCTAGCCATACAGCCATCCGCCCATCCTAGCCATATAGCCCTCAGCAAGTTACTGAATCTCGCTGGCCCTTGGTTTTTTGTCTGTGAAATGCAGACAGTTAGGGGATGTATCTCTTGGGTTGTTATGAGAATTAAGTTAATTCCTACAGCATGCTTAGAACCATGTCTGGCACTAGGGTGGTTATTTTCTCACTTTCATTGATGTTTAATTCTCCCCGAGACAATGAGATGGCTTCCCAAGTCACACCTCTTTCCTGATTCTTTTTTAATTTGCTTAGGCAGATACAGAGTATATTAAATAGTAAGTAGAGTTCAAAGCTGCCAGATGCTGTTGTGCTCACAACACAGACTTTTGTTTGGGAGGTTTTCATTAGAATGCTGACCAGCCACTTGGAGACTGATGGAAGCAATAGGCATTCTTGCCAGAAAAATGTACATACGCACAAAATTCATACGCAATTTCTCAAAGCTTCTGAAATCCCCACATGAATCAAGGGTTAAGCAGCCCTAGAGTAAAGACATAAATCATGCCCATTACCCTGAAGGGCATGTATGGTCATTGAGATACCCCAAAAATACACAGGAATATTAACAAAACCTGCATTTACACATGAAACCATCTAACCTTGGGCTGTTTATTGCCTCTGACCTTCATATGTAAAATGAGGAAACTCAGAATTGCTATTGTAATTAGCAGTGCATATGTAAAGTACTAGCAGAGTGCCTGCACACAGTAGGCATTCAATCTCAGTCTGTGGTCACTGTCTCATCAAAACCAGTGGTATAGATTGTAGGTCTGGCTTTTTACCACACTTCTGTGGGATAGTTCCCAAGAGAAAGGCATCTTTGTGGCTCGGAGTCATAGAAGATTTCCTGGAGACAGAAAGTTTGACTCATTGTCTAAGGGACTCACAGAATGTGAGTGGCCAAGGGAGAGGATGGGGCACTACAGGCTGAAAAGCAGCACCAGTTCAGGCAGGAGGAATGTGTGATTTCAGTTTGATTTAAACATGTTCCCTGAAGGTCAGCTTGAGCTGCTAACACAGATGGGGTCAGCACTCAGGAAGTGGCTGCGTCAAATACTATCCTTAAGTGCTCTAATAAACCATAAATTATTTGACTGTAGTTTTTCTACAGGTTTAATCCTTCACTCTTGCAAAGCCTAATAAATCTTACTCTTTTAAAAATGTAGTGTCACTTGACACAAGACTCATTTTATAGCTGTGTTTTAAAAACTACTTTCAATAAAGAAAGTGTTCTGAGGAAGCTGATGAATTGCTCTTTAGGATAATTGAATACGAAGACCTGAATGTTGTCCTTTTCTGTTACAGCTCACAAGGAGATACATTCCCAGCAAGTGAAGGAGCACAGGACTGCTGTTTTGGATTTCATTGAAGATTACTTAAAAAGTATTTCATTTTCTCTTAAAGGTCAAATGTGGCATTTCACAATAGATGTGATGCAGAATTTTGCTTTGCTAGCTGAAGACTGTAGTATCTCATGATATTTAATGATGGCTTTGCCTGAGAAGCTGTTTTAAGCAGTCTCTGTTCTGGTATTTTCCCCTGCTACAGGAGTATGTAAACTTTACTCAGAACAAAGAGCCATCCGAGTTAAAAGAGTGGTGGATAAGAAAAGATTGTAAGTATTGCTTTTCTTGGTGTTTGTTATTTAATAATAGCACTACTAATAATAGCAATTCAAGTTTGCCGAGCACTTACCCTATGCAACGTACCGTGTTTGAACATCTTCACAAAATGCCATAGCTGGTGCTTATGGAGTACTCACTGTGTGCCAGGCTCTATGCCAGCCACTTTATTGGCCCACAGCAAACTCCCGTGAGGCAGGTCCTATTACGTCCCTCATTTTACAAATGAGGAAGTTGAGGCTCAGGAGGTTTGGCCTCTCACCCAAGGTCTCACAGTCCCACAGGTGGCATAGCTGGGGTTTGAGCCAGGCTGTTGGTCCAAAATCTGTGCTCTTGCCCATTTTATCTCTTAATAACCCTGGCACACTGAGCCATTTTACCTCAATCTCTTTGACCCCCTTGCCCTTTTTTGTTGTTCCTGAAAGTATATGCCTGAGAGAAGAGCTAGGGCACGGCAAGCAGGCCACCGGAGGCTATCCTCGGGTCACCCGTGACAGACTTGCTTGATGTCATGTGTTCTGAGTGCGCACCTCTCTCCAACCCACTACCTGTTTCGTGCAGGCACTGTTAGGAGCTCCATCAGCAGGTAAGGACACTGACGCTCCAGCAGGGTAAATGACTTGTCCAAAGCCACAGAGCCAGGAAGCAGCAGGGCCAGACTCCTATATTTCCCACGGCACCTGCCTGTCTTCCCCTCTGGGCTCACATGAGCATCTAGAATGCAAGAGCTGTGTCCTCACGGTCGTTCCCACTGCAGCTCCACTGGCCTTGGAGATTGAATTCATCAGTGAACAAGTGTCCATATCTGGACCATTTCTAGACCAGCTTTGGAAATGTTTTAGGATGTTCTTTCAGGAGATAACATCACATAATGGTTTGGGGACACATTTTCTTTTTTTTTCTTCTCTTTCTTTTACTGAGACAGGGTCTGAGCCTGTCTCCCAGGCTGGAGTGCAGTGGCACGACCTCTTGGGCTCTAGCAATCCTCCCACCTTAGCCTTCCGAGTAGCTGGAATTACTCTGGAATTACATGTGCCACCACATCTGGCTATTTTTAAATTTTATTTTATAGAGGTGGGATGTCACTATGTTGCCCAGGCTGGTGTCAAACTCCTGGGCTCAACCAGTCCTCCTTCCTCAGCTTCCCAAAGTGCTGGGATTACAGGCATGAGCCACCATGCCCAGCCCACGTTTTTTAAATTCTTATTGTGTCAGGAGTCCCCAGCACTGCTCTCTGGTTCCAGGATTCACCAGGAGGCCTCATAGGATTCAACATACAGTCCTGCTCATGGCTATGATTTGTCACACTGAAAGGATACGAAGGAAAACAGCAAAGGAAAAGGCATGTGGGACAAAAGTCCAGAGGAAACCAGACATGAGCTTCTAAGAGTCCTCTCCCAATGGAGTCACCCAGCAGGTGACCTATGACAACGTGTGTGAAGTGTTGTCTACCAGGGAAGCTCATTAGCGACTCACTGCCCAGGGATTCTATTAGGGGCTGATCACATAGGCACCTCACACCTGGCATGTATCAAAACTCTAGACTCCCAGGAAGAAAGCAGGTGTTCAGCACTGAACTGCATTCAAACGGCATTTTTTGCAAAACAGTTCAGGCACAGTGAGCTGTTTTTATCAATTAGGATGTCATGAACTCTGCCAAAGTCCAGGTTCTCAGATGCCAGGCAAGGGTTAACCTTGCAAGCAGGCCTTTCCAAGGATAGCAGTCTCAGGTCTGCTGTGTGAACCCTTTTCTGCACATTTGTGAAACAGATTTGAAATCGTTAATGCCAACAAATAAAAGCATTTGTGAAAGATAGTAGGCAGATCAGTCAAGTTATCTGTCAGCAAATAGCTGCTATTACATAGTGCACTGAGAGGGCAGCTTGAAAGAAGTCATAGATTGAGCCTTTGCCCTTAGGGAGCTTAGAAGCAGGCTGGGTTGCTATGTAAACATGAAAAATTAGCCACTTAATCATGATGTGTCATAATTAGCAAAGTTGGTAGTAAGCCCAGAGGGGAAAATAGTATGAACAAGTGGCGTAGTATAGTGCCTAAGAGCCAGACTCTGCAGCCAGACAGCCTGTGTTGGAATCCTGGCTCTGCCAACTTCAAAATGTATGACTTTGAGCAGTTTGCTTAACTTCTTGTGCTTTTGTTTCCTTACCTATAAAATGGGAAAATTAATAGTACCTAACTTGTAGTGTTGTTGTGAGAACAAAATGAAGATAAAGGTAAAACACTTACAGTGAGTTAATAAATGTTAATTTGTACTATTAATATTATCTACCATTAAGCATTTACCATGTGCCAGGCAGTATATTATTTTATGTCATTAATCCTCAAAACCACTGTATCAATAAATATTAGTATTTCATTTTCCAAATTAGGATATTGGGGATCAGCAAATTTGGACTGATGCAGCATCAAAGCTGAATCAAGATTTGAATCTCAGGGTAATTGGAGCAGATGTCCCAAGCAGTGGGATTTGTGTTGGCTGCCGAAAGAAAAATATCTGTGTATGTGGATTAGAAGCTAGAAAGCAGTCCAGACTTGGGGAAGAGTATGAGGTGAAGGCCCCGGGCACAGGGAGACCAGTTAGCCCCAAGAAGTTATGGAGGAGGAGGTAGGCCCTCTGACGATGTGTGATTTATCATCGAGATGTGTGTGGTGGTCACTGGGTCTCCCACTCACCAGGAAGAGTAATGCACATTTCTACTTCATTATCCCAAGAGGACTTAACTGGTACCCAAGTAAAGTAAAAAGAGACTTTGCTGTTACCTTAGTTCCTGTTTCTCAGCAGGGGCCTTGACTAAAATACAAATTAAAATCAGTCAGATGGGAATTGTTCTCATTTAGACAGCAAAGTATAGCCTTGTCTCCTGCCACATAGCTAGCTGCCCTGTGCCAATTACTTTGCACAAAAGACCTTGAGGGAAATAATTATGTGATCCTTCACAATGTAGTCCAGTGCTCTCCTTCTTGTTGTTTCCTCACCTTTAGGCAGAAGGCATCTGCCTAAAATGTATGTGTGACTTTATCACTCCCTTGCTTCCATGTCTTACAAGGGTTAAACAGCATGACATTCAAGGCCATGATGCCTGGACCACAGCCGCAGTAACTCGCCACAGTAGTCTGACAACTCCTGAGCTTGTGTCTGCTCTGTCCAGTGAAATGAGACCACTGATTAAATGTAATGTCAGATTGCTAGAAATGTTTCTAGATGCTGACTGTTCATTTTTGTACTTATCTTGTAGCAGACTAGTAACCAACAGTCCATGGACGGGTACCTGAACCACACTTGGAGCAGCACTGGGTTAGAAAGTCACCTAGTATGTAGTAGATGCCCAAAAAATATTTGTTGAATGAGTGACTGGGTAGTGGTGAGGATGGCTTAATCGACTGCTGTCGGGGTCCGTGGCACCTGTGCCTGATTGGATACCTTAGTCTGACAGCTGGTTTTGAAATTATAGTACAATACTATGATATTATATATCAAAAATATCTTCTTTCTACCCAGAACCTTTATTGGAGGCATAAAAGAAGTACATGCGTACCTCAGAGATATGACAGGAATGGTTCCAAACAGCAACAAAGTGACTATCGCAGTAAAGCAAGCCACAGAAACCTTTTGTTTCCCCAGTGCATATAAAAGCTATGTTTATACTGAAAAGTGTGCAATAGCATTATGTTTAAAAAAGTACATACCTTAATTAGAACAGACTTTATTGCTGAAACTGCTAATGTTTGTCTGAGCCTTCGGTGAGGTGTCATCTTTTTGCCAGTGGAGGGTCTTGCCTCAGTGTTGATGACTGCCAACTGATTTGGGGTGGGGGTTGCTGAAGGTTGGGGCGGCTGTGGCAGTTTTTAAAATAAGACAGCAATGAAGTTTGCTGCATCAATTGATTCTTCCTTTCATGAAAGATTTCTGTATTGTGTGGAGTGCTGTTCGATAGCCTTTCACCTATAGCAGAACTTCTTACAGAATTGGAGTCAGTCCTCTCAAACCCTGTTGCTGCTTTGTCAACTAAGTTCATGCAGTATTCTAAGCTCTTCCTTGTTATTTCAGCAGTGCTCACAGTCTCTTCACCAAGAGCAAATCCCATCTCAAGAGACCACTTTCTTGGCTCATCCGTAACAAGCAGCTCCTCATCCATTCAGGTGTGATCGTGAGATTGCAGCCATTTAGCCCCATCTTTGGGCTCCACTCCTAATCTTAGTTCTCTGGCTATTTCCACCATATCTGCAGTGACTTCCTCCATTGAAGTTATTCATGAGGGTTGGAGTCCACTTCTTCCAAACTTCTGTTAAAGTTGATATTTTGACCTCCTCCCATGAATCACGAATGTCCTTAATGGCGTCTAAGATGGTGAATCCTTTTCAGAAGGTTTTCAATTTACTTTCCTCAGATCTGCCAGAGGAATCACTATCTATAGCAGCTGTAGCCTTATGAAATGCGAGGCTTTTTGTTTGTTTTGAGTTGGGGTCTCACTCTGCCACCCAGGCTGGAGCGCAGAGGCACAGTCATGGCCTACTGCAGCCTTGAAATCCTGGGCTCAAGCAGTCCTCCCACCTTGGCCTCTCGAGTAGCTGGGACTACAGGCACATGCCACCATGCCCCGGGTTTTTGGAATGGTAAACGAGCATTGGCTTCACCTTAAAGTCATCCGCTGCATTAGCCCTTAACAAGAATGTCAGCCTATCCTTGGAAGCATTGAAGCCAAGCATTGACTTCTCCTGTGTAGCTATGAAAGTCCTAAGTGGCATCTACTTCCAACAGAGGGCTGTTGTATATAAGTTGAAAATCTGTTGTTTAGTATAGCCACTTTGATCAGTGATCTTAGTCAGATCTTCTGGATAACTTACTGCGGCTACTGCGCCAGCACTTCCTGCTTCACCTTGCACTTTTACATTATGGAATCGACTTCTTTCTTTGAATGTCATGAACCAACCTCTCCTAGCTTCCAGCTTTTCTTCTGCAGCTTCCTCACGTTTCTCAGCCTTCACAGAATCGAGGAGAGTTGGGGCCTTGCACTGGATTAGGCTTTGGCTAAAGGGGATGTTGTGACTGATTTGATCTCTCCAGACCACTCACACTTTCTCCCATCAGCAATAAAGCTGTTTTGCTTTCTTGTCATTTGTATATTCACTGGAGTAGCACTTTAATTTCCTTCAGTAACTTTTCCTTTGCATTCATAACTTGGTTAACTCTTCAGCCCAAGAGGTCTGACTTTTGGCCTGCCTTCTTACTAAGATTCATACTTTCTAGCTTTTGACTTCACGTGAGAGACGTGCAACTCTTCTTTCGCTTGAACACTTGGAGGCCATTGCTGGGTTATTCACTGGCCTGTGTTATGTCTCCAGGAATAGGAAGGCCCGAGGAGAGGGAGAGAGACGGGAACAACTGGGCCAGAGAGCAGTCAGAGCACACACAATGTTTATCAAGTATACCATCTCATGTGAGTGTGCTTCATGGCACTCCAAAACAGTTACGGAAGTCACATCAAAGATTACTGATCACAGATCATAGAAGTATCGTAATAATGGAAAAGGTTGAAGTATTTTGAGAACCACCAAAATGTGACACAGAGACACAAAGTGAGCACATGCTGTTGGAAACATGGCGCCAGTAGATTTGCTCCATGCAGTGTTGCCACAGACCTTCCATTTGTAAAAACAGACAAAAAGTGCAGTATCTGCAGAGCGCAGTAAAGCAAGGCACAGTGAAACAAGGCGTGGCCGTATGAGAGCCATACTGAAATCTGAAATAATCACTTTTGTCCAGTAATTGTAGCGGGCTGTATATAAGGTTTGCAAAAACCTCCCACACATTTTCTTGTTTCAAACTGAAAAATTTCTCTTCCTCTCTTTTATCTTTTTGTGTTCTCTTTAAATTTAAACTAGAATCCTGAGGTTTTTCAAATAAGGGACCTGGAAGCAGGTGCTGGCCAGGTAGAAATTGTGCTCATAGCACTTCCGAAATGTTCAGCCTTCAGTTAGAGAAATCAATTTAAATAAATCGTGGGGCATAAACTGATTTTTCTGATGGCTTTTTAAAAATTGCATTCTTTCCCCCAAACTGCCTTCAACTAGTTAATTTGTAATTTCCCTGAGGACTTCAGCAGACATTCTGTGTATAATTAGAATCTGTTTTTATCACTTAAAGAAAGAAAAGCACTCAACTTTGTCTAAGTCTGCTGCACTATAGTCTTTTATTCATTTGAAATTGAAAACTGGTACATTAGCATACTCTGGACACAAAGGATGACAGACATTAAAGGAGTTCTTTATTTAAAAGTCAATTCAGCCCTTTGACTTCAAGTCAGTCCTGAAGCCATGCAGTGAGGCAGGGGTAAGATGGGCATCTGCAATGGTGGGAGCTGCAGTTTTCCAGGGCAGGGTGCCTGACCCGAGCAAGGAGAAGAGGGAGGTCTTCATGGGCATTCATAGCCTAAGCAAGGAGAGGTACTGATCTGTGCTGGAGAGGAATGGAGAGGGATGGGAGACGGGGTTGGTTACATTTAGGAGAATAGATCGAATAATAAATACAGGAGGAGGCCAGGCACAGTGGCTCACACCTGTAATCCTAGGACTGTGGGAGGCCAAGGCAGGTGGATCACTTGAGGCCAGGAGTTCGAGACCAGCTTGGGCAACATGGTAAAACCCCGTCTCCACTGAAACAAAAATTAGCTGGGTGTAGTGACGCACGACCTGTAGTACCAGCTGCTTGGGAGGCTGAGGCACCAGAATCACTTGAACTTGGGAGGCGCAGGTTGCAGTGAGCTGATATTGAGCCACTGCACCCCAACCTGAGCAACAGAGCCAGATGCCGTCTCTAAATAAATAAAGGAGGATATGGAAAGCTAGGTTTCTCACCATAGGAGAAGTGAAAGGGGAAAAGCCCTGTCTGTGGTCTTGGGTAGAAATGAAAGATACTGGCACGAATTCAGGGTTTTCAGTTTCCAAAGATCAATACAGAAATAACTATGCTTGTAAATGTGTAGATATGTACATGTATGAAAATGCATGCATATATTTTCTTGCTCTGGCCACTGAGAAGGCCTGGGAACAGTGACACTGTAATAGGCATAAGCATAGTTAGCACTCAGATCTTGTCTTCTCAATACCAGTTTCACCCTCAGAGAGCCAGGCCTCTTAGAGAAATGGCTGATTCTTAAACTGGAGCAGGGAACATATAAAATAAGCCTGGAACATTTTGTTGTGTCAGAAAGCAAGGAAGGACTCAGAATGTTAGGACGTATCTAAAGGACACAGCCATCAATTTGAAACGGCTTCTACCGGCCAAATTGGAGATAACTTGAGCATAAAAATAAATGACAGTAGCCCATTATAACCGGTTCAATGGCATAGGACATTACGAGTCCATCAGAATAGGAATAACTAAGTGAATGCATTGAAAGATTGAAATTGATACTTACATGGTGTCAAAGCACTCCTCCCCCTGGTACTTACTAATTACAAAGGGTAAGAGAATCACTTGACAGTCAGGGAGCCTGGCAGTCACCACCTTCGTCAAATGGGCAAAAGTGAAATCACACACAGTCTAATAGGCTGCAGCGAGAAGAAAGCATCACTTCTGTGATTTCTGCTCAAAATGCATAACTTGAATCCAACCATCAAATTGAGAGATCTCTTTCAGAATCACTGGCACATTGTGTGTCGAGGCCATGAAACTCGAGGAGAAACTGAAGAACTGTTCCAAACAAAGGAGACCAAAGAGAAGTGCCGGTGAGGTGCAGTGTGTGATGCTATTGTTATAACGGACATTATGGAGATAACTGGTAAAATAGAATGGTGGTCAGGCACAGTGGCTCACACCTGTAATCCCAGCACTTGGGAGGCTGGAGTGGGAGGATTGCTTGAGGCCAGAAGTTTAAGATCAAACTGGGCAACATAGTGAGACCCTGTCTCTACAAAAAATTTAAAAATTAGCTGGGTGTGGTGACCTGCACCTGTAGTCCCAGCTTGTCAGGAGGCAGACGTGGGAGGATTGCTTGAGTCCAAGAGTTCAAGGCTGCAGTGAGCTATGATCACAACACTACACTTTAGCTTGGGAGACAGAGTTGAGACTTTATCTTAAAAAAAAAAAAAAAAAGATTTTCATAAGTTACTTTTTTTAGGTCTACTACATTTTTAGTGTTTGCAACAACTTTTGTAGTAGGTATTGTTGGAATGATATTGGAAGCCAGGTTTCCCACTCAGAAAAATGAAAGAGATAAAGCCAGAATGAACCTTGTGGTGTTGGGTGGAATGAAAGATACTGAAAGCCGTTTTACAGTTAAGAAAACTAAGGCCTGGAGGTTAGGTGGTGAACCAGGGGAGCACCTAGTGTGTGCCAGGCTTCATGCTAGGCAACTTCTCATGGGTAGTCTCATCTAATCTTTGAAAGAACTCTTTGAGAAAGGTGGTATTTTCCTCCATTTTGCAGATGAAGAAAACTCAGACAAAGAGGATAAAAGTCGGGCACAGTGGCTCATACCTATTATCCCACCACTTTGGGAGGCTGAGGCAGGTGGATCACTTGAGATCAGGAGTTTGAGACCAGCCTGGTCAACATGACGAAACCCTGTCTCTACTAAAAATACAAAAATTAGCTGGGGCTGTTGGTACACACCTGCAATTCCAGCTACTCGGGAGGCTGAGGTACAAGAATCGTTTGAACCTGGAAGATAGAGGTTGCAGTGAGTCAAGATTGTGCCACTGTGCTCCAACCTGGGTGATGGAGTCAGACTCTGTCCAAAAAAAAGAGGATAAAATAAAACACATCCAAGGTCACACTGAAAATAAGCAGCACTCTAGAATTTAAGCCCTTTGTTGTCTCCAAATTCCATTTCTAAATGTGCCTTTTTCAAGGTAGTCAGTCAACCAGGGATTTAAGGACTGTCATCTCCAGACTGTCATGGGATTTGTGGAATTGCTGGAGTAACCTGACAGTCAAGACAGTCTGGGAGGGCATCAGGTCAGTCTCCTGAGAAAGCCCCCCACCACCCACCCCAGGCCACTCCCTGCTACACTGCCAGGGCTCCTTCAGTCCTTCCCCTCCATGGTGCCAGCCAGCAGATCAGCAGCTAGCTGGGCCAGCACTGAAGACCCTGATTCTCTTGTACTGATTGTACCAGTGTACTCTTTTCTCTGAATTATTTGAATTATTTATGGGTTGTTTCAGCAGTTTTCTTCTGTTCCTACATTGGTCTGCATCTTGTCAGAGGAAAAAAATGTATATTGCTTTAAGACTTCACAAAAAAATTGTCTTATTAAACCATTCTGTCTTTTGTTATTTCACAGTGATAGCAGCAGCAGCAGCAGTAGTGTAATCGTAGTAATAGCTAAGTTTTTGAGCTCTTACTGTGTGCTGTAGACTGTGCTGGGTAAGCACTTACGTATAAACCAGTAACTCTAACAAGAAAGATAGTCAGAGCCCCATTTTATAGGTGGGAAAGCAGGCTAAGAAATTTTATTTGTCATTTAGTAACTGGAAAAAAAACTGAAAATTTTGGTAGTTGAATGTCTTGTCAAGCTAGTTTGACAGTTTGCTAATATGTCAGGTTGCTCAATTCCTACCTCCCAAAACTCATAATTGAGGTAAAATATTAAAGTAATAGATGCTAAATTTAATAATTATATGTATGTACCTAGTCTCAAACATGCAGTAAATTCTCAGGTTATCTTTAAATAGGTTTCTTTTTTAAGTTATGTTTTTAACTGGCTTTTTTTCCTTTGCATAACACATTTTTTTTGAGAGGTACTCTTGGTGCGTTCTTAATTGCTGAATGGTATTGCATTCATTGCATGAAAGTGCCTCCAGTGGCTTATCTACCCTGTTGGTAGACATTTAGGTGTTCCCATTTTTTGGCTATAATGGATAAGGCTGCTGTAAACATCCTTTCATAGGCCTTTTTGTCGACCTATCTTTTCATTTCTTTTGGGTAAACAACTTAAAAGTGGGTTGTTGGCTGGACATGGTGGCTCATGCCTGTAATCCCAGCACTTTGGGAGGCCGAGGCAGGCGGATCACGAGGTCATGAGTTCAAGACCAGACTGGCCAACATGGTGAAACCCTGTCTCTACTAAAAACTACAAAAATTAGCTGGGCATGGTAGCTCGTGCCTGTAATCCCAGCTGCTTGGGAGGCTGAGGTAGGAGAATTGCTTGAACTGGGACCCTGGAGGCGGAGGTTGCAGTGAGCCAAGATCATGCCACTGCACTCCAGCCTGAGCTAGAGAGCGAGACTCCACCTCAAAAAAAAAAAAAAAAGTGGGTTGTCATAGTAGAGATATTTCTTAGACTTAGTAAGAAACTGTCCTAAATCTTCCAAAGTGATAGTTCCGTTTGACACACTGTCCAGCAATGTATGAAAGTTTGCAGTTCTTCCACATGGCAGGATTTGGTGTTGGTCATTTTTTCTGGCCATTCTACTGGATGTGGAGTGCTATTTCATTGTGGGTTTAGTTTACATTTCCTCACTGACTAATAATATTCATCACCTTTTCATGTGTTGATTGACCATTTATTTTCTTCTGTGAAGTATCTGTTCAAGTCTTTTACTCATTTCTGTATTGGAGGATTGTTTTGTTGTTGATTTGTATAGGAGTTCTTTATATATTCTGCATACACATCTTTAGATACATGCTGCAAATATTTTTTCCTATTCTAGGGCTTATTTATTTTCTTAGTGGTGTCTCTTGGTAAGCAGAAATGTTTAATTTTGAGGAAGTTGGATTTTATTAATTTTTACTTTGTCTACCCCAATGTCACTAAGATATTCTTTTATGTTTTCCTTATGATTCTGGGTGGTCTGTCGTCTGTCTCAGACCAGTGTTTTGAAAGAATGAGATGGGGTTGAGGTTTATTTTATTCTGTATAAATATCTATGTATTCTACCAATGTTTGTTTAAAACACTTTCTTTTTCTCATTGAATTGACCTGGCAGCATCACCAAAGTCAGTTCACCAAACATGTATATGTCTGTTTCTGGACTCTATCCAGCATCATTGGTCTCATTGTCTTTATTCTACTGTCACACTGTCTTGATTACTGTGGTTTTATCGTCAGTCTTAGAATCAGCTAGTTGTAAATCCTTCAAATTTCTGATTTTTCAGTATTGTTTTTGCTATTTTAGATTTTTTGTATATTTCCATATAAATTTTAGAAACAGCTTTTCAGTTTCTTTAGAAAATCTGATGAGATGTTTATAGGGATTATGTTAAATCTATAGATCAATTTGGGAAAATGGACATCTTAACGTCTATCCACAGTTAAGAAAACTAAGGCCTGGAGGTTAGTGGTAAAGCAGGGGAGCACCTACTGTGTGCCAGGCTTCATGCTAGGCACCTTCTCATGGGTGATCTGATCTAATCTTTGAAAGAACTCTTTGAGAAAGGTGGTATTTCCTCCATTTTGCAGATGAAGAAAATTCAAAGAGGATAAAATCAGCCAGGCATGGTGGTTGAATTTTTAATAAATACAAAGAATAAATCTTTGCATTTATTTCTTTTACTTTATTTTTAAATTTCTTTCTCTCAGCAATATTTTGTTATTTTCAGTGTAGACATCTTGCTCGTCTTTTGTTAGATTTATTCCTGGATTTTTTTAACGCTATTGTAAATGATACCATTTTGTCAATTTTATTTTCCAATTTCTCATTGCTGGTATATAGAAATACAATTGATTTTTGTATATTGACCTTCTGTCTACAACTTTGATTAATTCACACATAGTTCTAGTAGCTTTTTTTGGTAAATTCTGTGTAATTTTCTACATACATAATCGTACCATATGTGAATAACAATAGTTTTGCTTTTTAATCTTTATGCCTTTTGTTTCTTGTTCCTTTCATGTTTTATTGCACTGGCTAGGGCCTGGACCTCTGGTACCATGTTGAATAGAAGTGGTTAGGACGGACGTCTTTTCCTTGCTCTTGATTAAGGGACAAGGATTTAATCTTTTCACCGTTAAGTATGATGTCAGCTGTAGGTATTTTGTAGCTGTTCTTTATCAGGTTAAGGAAATTTCCTTTCTTATTGAGGGATTTGCTAGAAGAACTCACAGAACTTAGGAAAGCTATTATACTCACAGTTACAGTCTATTATGTGAAAGAATATAGATAAAAATCACCAAAGGTAAAAGGCATATAGGACAAAGCCCAGGAGAGACCAGGTGGGAGCTTCTAGCTGTCCTCTCCCGGTGGAATAGTATAGACAGCACTTAATTCACCCAATATGTGACTCCCAATATGTGTGTCACCATGTATTGTCAATCAGGGAGCTCACCTGAGCCTTGGTGTTCAGGGTTTTCACTGGGGGTCAGTCATGTAGATGTGATGTGCTAGCACAGCAGGTCACAGTTAACTCAGTCTCCAGCCCCTCCAGAGGCCAAACGGATGGTCATGTCAGACCCCTGTTAACTTCAGTTAGGGATGGCACTTGCTCCAAAGAGGCTGAAGAAGAGACCCCGAGCCAACGAACAAAACAAAATTTATTTGGGGGAACTTATGTATAGAGCAGTCCAGTGGCAGTGGGCTGGACAGGAGAGCCACTGCCGCTTATACAAAGAATGTAGTTTACAAAGCGCCTTTACTCAGCCACCCTCCCTCCAGGCAACCTCCACATGGCAGACCTCATTTCTTAAATTGCCATCAAGTGTGTCTGCCGTGCACTGATAGAGTGGCCCAAGGCCCCCAGTCGTAAATCACACTGTTAGCATAAACTATCTGGAATGCCCCCAGGTATACAAAGACAGAGCTTAGAAGTTATCTCCCAGGAGCCAAGAAGGGCCAGTTTATTCCCTGGAATGTGCAGAATTTGAACACCACAAACCTGCTGAGTCATCCCTTTACTGCATACCTTATTTTCCTAGTTTGCTGAAAGTTTTTATCATCAAGGGATCCTGACTTTTTCAAATGCCTTTTCTGCATCTAATGCAATGGTCATGTAAGCTTTTTTTGTTGTTGTTAAGGGAGGGTATTATTACATTGATTGATTTTCAAATGTTAAACTAACTTTGTATTCCTGGGGTAAACCCCATTTGGTCATGATACATTATTGTCTTTATATATGGCTAAATTCAGCTTGCTTATATTATATATGTGTGTGTGTTTATATATGTGAGTGGGTGGGTATATATGAGTATGTGTATATATATGGTGTGTGTGTATGTGGGGGGACATGCATGTATGTATATATATATGAGGTGTGTTTATATGTAGGGAATATTTGTGTGGGGGTTATATATGTGGCATATATATGTGTGTGTATACATGTGTGGGTATATGTATGTGTGGGTATATGTGGGTGGATATATATATGGGGGGGTATATATACATATGCATATATATATAATATGTGTAATATAATTAATAACATATTCAGCAATCTTTTTGCATTTGTGTCAACTTCTGGGTGAGCATCAGTTCAGCTTCCTGGGTTGTTGAGTGCAGTGTTAGTCTATGGAGACTATTGAGCGCATACTTACTGCAGCCTCCCCTGCACGCTGGTCAGTGTGCCGTGGCTGCGAATGCAGAGTGGGGGCACAGTCTCTACCCTTCAGGCAACAGTGCCAGTGATAAGTGCCCCAGTGAAGGTGTGTCTGGGTTGTCACTGGGCCCAGAGGCAGTGACTGCTCCCCAGTACAGGGACACGGAGCAAAAGTGCAGGGTCACATGTGACTCATTCTGTTGTCAAAAAGGAATCCTGTTCTGGAAATAAAATACCTGACTGCTAATTATTTATTTTTAGATCTAAGCTGGAACCAGAACCAAATACAAAGACAAGGGAATCCACATCTTCTGAGAAAGTTTCACAAAGTCCTTCAAAAGACTCTGAAGAAAACCCTGCCACTGAAGAACATCCAGGTATGAATAAAGATGAAAGTCTTGCCTTGCATTTCTTCATTGTGACATGTTGGCAAGAGGACAGCACAGGAACAAAATAGCATGGTCTCAGACATGTTTTAGTGTTTGTTATTTGCATAAAGCAAAGGAAGGAGGGGGTGGCAACCTTCGTGTCTGTCACAGTTGATCTTCATGACCCACTGAGGTAGGGGGTGTGGGGTACATTTACCCAGTCACCTGGGAGCTGGCAAGGTCTGGGAGAAAGGGTCTGCTGGAGGGATGAGGCCGGGAGCTATTTGCCTCCGGAGAGGCAGCATTGCCTCCCTGGCAGCCATGCCCTGCACGTCAGCTCTGAGCTGACAGGCCTGCCTCCAGGTAGAGTGTGCAACCTCAGCAGCCTTCCGCAACCAGTCAAACCAACGGGACAAAACGCAAGTCTGGGACTGATGTGCTGCCTGTCACCAGGGATACCAGAAGGCCCGTGGCTTAGAACAGTTCCTGTTGCACAGGAGATACAGAAGAAATACAGGGTCTCCATGAGTCTGAAAATGGGGGGGGACATACACAATGTGGTCATAGGATGCCTGCGATCTGTGTATCCGGCTGATAACCCCACGTAGGGATGCCTGCATAGTTTGCTGTATCTCAGAGGCAGAGTGGAGCATGGTTCTTTTCGTGAATCATAGGGTGATGGTGTGCTGGAGCCAGGAGAGACCTGGGAGTCCAGTATCCTTCTCCATAGTCTCATGACGGTTCTCTCTCTTTTTTTTTTTTTTTGAGATGGAGTTTTGCTCTTGTCGTCCAGGCTGGAGTGCAATGGCGTGATCTCAGCTCACTGCAACCTCCACTTCCCAGGTTCTAGTGATTCTCCTGCCTCAGCCTCCCAAGTTGCTGGGATTACAGGCACATGCCACGGCACCCAGCTAATTTTTGTATTTTTAGTAGAGACGGGGTTTCATCATGTTGGCCAGGCTGGTCTCGAACTCCTGACCTCAGGTGATCCACCCGCCTTGGCCTCCCAAAGTGTTGGGATTACAGGTGTGAGCCACCACGCCCAGCAGTTCTCATTAACTCTTGTCTTCTAGATGGTAGGGATAGTCCTGGACATGTCACAGAAATTACAGGTTGAGTATCTCTCTTTTTTTTGAGATAGAGTCTCGCTCTGTCACCCAGGCTGGAGTGCAGTGGCACAATCTTGGCTCACTGTAATCTCTGTACCTCCCAGGTTCAAGCGATTCTCCTGCCTCAGCCTCTGGAGTAGCTGGGACTACAGGCGCATGCCACCACATCCGGCTAATTTTTGTATTTTTAGTAAAGACAGGGTTTCACTATATTGGTCAGGCTGGTCTTGAACTCCTTACCTCAGGTGATCCACCCACCTCTGCCTCCCAAAGTGCTGGGATTACAGGCATGAGCCACTGTGCCCACTGGTTGAGTATCGCTTATCTGAAATGCTTGGGACCAGAAGTGTTTTGGATTTGGATTTGTTTCAAATTTTTGAATATTTGCACTATACTTACCAGTTGAGCATCTCTAATCTGAAAATCCAAAATCTGGAAAGCTCCACTGAGTATTTTCCTTTGCGTGTCACATTGGAGTTCAAAAAGTTTCAGGGATATGATCCTGCCCGCAGGGAGCTCACAGCTGATGGGGAAGATAAGACTCTAGCCCCTGGGAGAAAGTAAGTGGTACCTTAAGAGAGGGTGGAGGTAGTGGAGAGAGTTTAGGCAGAGGGCCAGGGAGACTTCAAGAGGAGGTGGCCCTGAGAAATGAGTCTGTACCTGAAAAAAAAAAAAAAAAAGAAAGCTTAGAAAGTTCTAGACAAAGGCAGCAGCATGAGCAAATGCTCAGAGGCCAGAAGGCCCACATATTGGATGGAATGTAGTTAGTAAAGAAGACCTTTGGGGATCAGTGAAGCCCACCAGCGGGAGGAGAGGTGGGAGTAAGCTTGGAAAGGTGGGTGGGGCCTTGAATGCCAGACTAGGGAATCTGGACTTGCCTCCGGCACCAGGGTGCACTGGTGGTCTGGGCAGAGGGCCAGCATGGTGGGTGCTTTGCTTCAGGCTGATCCTTAGGGCCCCCTGTCAAGAAGGCTTCTGATGGCCACAAATGAACATGTTGCAGAGTGTGAGTTCTGCTAAGAGATCTTTCCCATTCTAGCTCAGAGTTAATTTATGCTTGGTTCAGATACGAGCAAGGTTTCTGTGTTTCTAATTTTGGTGTTTTTATCCTTAAAAAGGAAATCAACAACAGTCAAAGTTTGAAATGGGTACCATAATGAGGACAAGTAGGAGATAGCTCACACGGTGGGGGTGGGGGTAGATGAAGGTACAAATGTTCCTACCCAAAGAATGTCATCTCAGGAAAATACCAGATCCATTTCTAAAGATACTTGTAGCCAATCTTGTACAAACATGTTTTTCTATAATGACACTTCTGGTGAAAACAGCCATTTTTCTAAAAGCCTGCATGCACTGGGTTGTGGATGACATGGAGATCTTTTTTGTAAAGAAATATTTCTAATAAATAACCATAACTTTCAGGCATGGCCTGCCGAGTCAGCTTTCTCTACATTGTTGCTATCATTATGTTCTCTTCCCCTATTCAAAGATCTGGACTTGTTCGCATCTCATGGGGCTGAGATCAACTACAGGAAATTTACTGAGATTGAGGAAAAAAGGAAAAAGAACAGTATTTGCCTTTGAGTACTTGGCAGCTCACTGATAAGTCCAGAGACACCACTGAGACACACAGACACAAAGTGATTTTATTACAGTCTCCCCCAAGGATCGATCCCTACCATCCCTCTCTCCTCTGCCCTCAGCTCCACCCGTTTATGAACTGCACAGACCTCTTGCCATTATCCTGGGTGGCAGCAGTCCTTTCTATGGGCCTGTGGTATTGACATGCGTCATGGAGGATGCATCACGTTTCCTTGATTATAATAAAAAAAATCTCCAGGTTAAAATGTTTCTACTCTCCCATTCAGCAGTTCCATGCCCAGGTATCTGTCTTAGAGAGTCACTCCAGCATGTGCACAAAGCACAGACTGGGACACAGCACCATCACACCAGTCAACAGTCTGAAACCACTGAGGTCTGCCAGTGGAGTTATGGTTAGATAAAGACTAGTGTATCCTCCCGATGGAATATCACACAGCAGTTTAAAAGAACAAGGTAGAGTTACACGGACTGACTTAGAATGATCTCCAAGATGTATTGATAAAACATACAAAGCAAGTTTTGGAACAATATGTTACCATTGATATCTTTGTGAAAAGCAAGCAACCATACACACAAAACTGTGTGTTACTTGAGTTATATGGGTAGGCAGGGACTCACATATCTTTCTATGTGAATATGCTTAGATAAAGTCTATGAAACTACATCAAAGCAGTAACTTCTGGGAGAGGAATAGGATTGGGGAATGGTATATTACTTCCTCTATGTGTGTGTGTAAACATGTATGTGTATATATGTACATATGCATTTTTTTTTACAATAAAAGTATGTCTTACAGTCTTTAAAAGTAGAGACAGGGTTGTATGTGTCTTGAAGTAAAACACTTTAAGACTTATTTTAAAGAATGTCCATTTAGTTTGCAGCCATTGCTGACATCAGTGCGATATTGAAACTGTGTATAGGTCCCCCTCCCCATCACACACACATGCACGTGCCTACCCAAAGACAATGGAAAGCCTGAATATGAAAGAATCATTTCTGCAGTGCCTGAATATTAGCCCAAAGATCATGAAATGTATGGACAAAGCTGTAAGATTCTGTTCTATCTCATGTTTGTGTTACGACTACATCCTAAGCCATCCTCTTCTAAAATGAATACTTGGTCTTCTATCTATTTTTAATTTTTTTTAACAGAAAAGATTTTGGCTGAAGCGCAACCTGAACTGGGAACCTGGGGAGATGGCAAAGGTGAAGATGAGTTATCCCCGGAAGAAATACAAATGGTAATGCTATTCTCTGCCTAATCATTTCTTTTTAACTGGTTTTCATATGACGGTTTCATTGAGGAGAAGCTCATCCTCATTGCCCTTGCCCTGATTTTTATACTGAGTTTTAAAAATTATAGAAGTATATTTTATGTGCATTTTCCTATTTGATTTCCTAATTCTTAGTGTACTTTTCATATGCTTTAAATTTGCTGTAGCATAAAGAAGAAATTTTGCCTTGGAAGAATTTTACTAGTAATAGATATCTTTTCAACAACAGTAAAATCATCTTCCAGACGATTATAAATCGGTCTTTTATAAATGCCACTATGATGTTTTTTAATTGTTTGAATTGCTAGTGCTATGATAATGTGAAAAAAGTATAGGTAATGATGGAAAAGTGAAAAGAGTGACACCTTAGCTACTAATATGACCTCCTTTTAGTTACCTGTCCTCTAGCTTCCAACTGCTGCAGTCTGTCATCTCTGGTTGGGTTTCAAAAGGAAACTGATAGGTCTGGCAAGCCCCTGCCAGCTCATGTGCAGCAGTGTCTGTGTGCAGCTCATCTGGACACTGGTGTGACAGAAGCCAAATGGAATATGCTACCTGTGTATGGGAGCAGATGTCGTCGAAAGCTGCTAGCATGTGACGCTGTCCTCTGCCTAAGGCATGGGAATATGTCGACTACACAGCCTGCTTCCAGTGGCTCTGCCTGGCAAGCGACAGCATCTTAAGTGTGCAGCAGTTTGCAGTGGAAAGAACTTTCTGATACTCTTTTTGTCCATGACACTCTTAGTAATTGCACCAAGAAGTGGTAGAACATTAGCATCTCTTTTTTTTTTTTTTTGAGACAGAGTCTTGCTCTGTTGCCAGGCTGGAGTACAGTGGCACAATCTTGCCTCACGGCAACCTCCACTTCCCGAGTTCAAATGATTCTCCTGCCTCAGCCTCCTGAGTAGCTGGGATTATAGGCACGCACCACCATGTCCGGCTAATTTTTGTATTTTTAGAGACGGGATTTCACCATGTTGGCCAGGATGGTCTCGATCTCCTGACTTTGTGATCCACCCACCTCAGCCTCCCAAAGTGCTGGGATTACAGGCATGAGCCACTGGACCCAGCCTAGCATCTCATTTTAACATTGGCAAAAGGCAGTAAAGGGTCTTGCTCAGAGTCCCCTAGTTAATCATAGAAGAGCTAGATATCCAGCCCTCAAGAAGTTAAGAAGTGGTATGTGAAGACATAGCTCTGTCAAGGAAGAATGGGGTCCAGTCTTTTCCCCGGACTTGAGCCTCTCAGACTGAGGCATTTGTGTTGCTGGTTATGCCACCTGAAACTTCAAGCATTCTCTGTCCACTCCTGGCATGTCTTACAGGTCTCAGGTGTTTTTTCCCCAGAGAGGCCCGGCCCCCCGACCTGCAGCAGCTCCCAGATACTGTGTGCCATGACCCCACTTGATTCCCAGCATATCCCCACTAGAGCACAGGCTCTGTGAGAGCAGAATCTTAGTTTGTTTTCCTCACTATATTCCTAGAGCCCAGAACAGTGTTTTCAATAGTAAAACAGGATCATCAGTAATAACTACTAGAATGTTCTAGTGTTTGGTTATTACCAGTATTATGAATATTTATGAATGCCTTCTATATGCCAAGCCTTTTACATATATTGTCCTGTTGAATCCTCGTGACAATCCAGTCAAGTAGGAATTGTCACTGTTACACAGTTGAAGAAAATGGAGGCACAAAAACTCTCAAGCCCCACCCAACGTCACAGAACCAGTAGAGCGGCAGAGCCAAGCTCTGGCTCCAACTCTGCACTTCTTTTCCCACTTGTTGCTGGTGGTCTAGGCGAGTGTTGCTGCACAGGAACAGTGGCACACTGGCATAGGCCAGCCAGGCAGAGGAGTCAGAACAGCCACGCCAGCCCCCCGAAGTATCACTGTCAGCATAGTTGTGCAGGCTGGGGACCTCCAGGGACGGCCAGGTCCACATGCCATTGCCCTGTGAGCATTGGTTGCCAAGGGCAGAGGACTGGCTCGGCATCCTCTTGCTCTCTGGACTTCCTGTTTCTTCTCCATGCCTGAAATAAGACTGAAACCAAATCTCTTTCCTAAAAATGGCATGAATAAAAAAGCCAAGGGCAGCACAGCCTAGTAGGAACAAGTGTATCATCTGACTGGCATCCACACCCAGCCTCATCCTTGCAGCCCTGGGCCTTCTCACTGCTCTGGGCCTCTGTTCCCACATCTGTGAAATGGGCAAATAATGGCCACCTCACAGGTGGGTCTAATGTCTGAGTGAGTTGGCCCATGAGGTGCGTGCAACACAGAGCCAGACACACAGGGTGCTTGAAAAATTCCGTTCCCCCTTCCTTTCCCCTTCAGAGTGACAGGTTGTACAAGGAGGCAGAACAGCCTCTCCCTGCATAGGGTAGAAGAGCTTGGGCAGTTCCTGGATCACAGCTGCCCGAGTGCCATTGGCAGGGACAGACCGTGGTATGCATGCAGCAGGATCAGGGCATGAAGGATGGCAGCTGGAGCTCAGACTGTGTTCATATGCCTTTCAGATACAATACTGTTTCACACAGATTTATCCACCCAGATGAGTGGTTTCCCAAAATCATCACCTCAGAGGCTCTCCAGAAACCAGACGGACAGGGAGAAAGGAGAAGGGCTCATGGACACACCCTGGGGTACACTCCACTGGAGGGAGGCTGAGGCGGAGAAGCCAACAAAGGGACGTACAGAGGGATTGGGTCATACTCCCGTCTTACAGCCAAATAGTAGCAGAAGTTTCTTAAAAATCTCTTAGGTTTACATCAGTTTACAGAAAATCCTTTTATTAGTGGAAATGAGTCATTTCCCCAAATATTATACCATTACCCCATTTCTTTGCTAGAGAAAAAAATATGTACAGCTTTGCCTCTTCACTAAGAAAAAATACATTTGTATATAAGAAGAGTTTACCTTCTGTGTTGGGCTTTTTTTTTTTTTTCTTTTTAATGCACTCCACGACTCTTCATAAAGGAAATAGCTACAATAACAATAGTGTGGGTTTTTTGTCCGAGGATTTTTGCCTTTCTGTGCGAGGCAGTGGTGAGGTAAGTGTGTTAACCTCTGCAGATGTGTGATTTAGCAGCCTGTAGTTGTGTGAAAGGTGGACCAGAGGAAGGCTGGCAGCAAGGAGATCCGTAACACTTCATGATCCCATCCCACAGAGGGATGATGAAAGAACATGGGCTTTAGGACTAGACAGAGTTGGCCATGAATTTATACCACTCACTAGCTTTGTAAGCTGACGCAAGAAATCACTGCAGCACTGATGTCTTCAGAATCAATGCCATACAGAATTGTCTCAAGTGCTGGGTGCAGTAGCATCTGTAAGAGCACCCAGCGGAGGGTGGGGCAGAACAAATGGTGGCTCCCTCCCACCAGAAAGACACTGCCATGTCGGCACTGTCGCATGACCTGCACATGGACAGCACGTGATTTAGCAACTGCTATGTCAGTGTACGGCTCTTCTTTTCACAGTGAGGTCAGTGCAGCATGCTTCCGTTTCATTCCACCGTCCCAAATCATCTAAAGACATACCGCAGCCACTCCCAGTAGTACTGGTGATTCCACCGTGGTAGTATCAGCGACTAAAGCATCAGAATCAGCAGGACTTCCTAACTTTTACTGTGTTACTCCAGGAGGATCAGGCAGAAGCCTGTAATGTTCAATACTTTTATGACAGGCTATTTAATGTCCAGCTAACTTCTTTCTTAATTGGGAATAATAGCTAAGTACCATGTCTTATAGTCTCACTAACCCAAATCTTATTTAAAAGGCTTAACTCTGAAAATGAAGAGAAAGAAATACCACACTGTTGGTTTTAAATTGGAAAATGTTGTAGCAACTCGTGGTCATAAGTCATAATCACTGTTTCGGAATTTTTCCTCAGGGTAAAATAATGAGTTAAGCCCAATAATAGCAATGTAATTCATTGTTTCACCCAAAGGAACAGTTATTACATATTCCAAAATGGTTGCAGGGTGTTATATGATTTGCACAGTAAATTTCCCTGTATAACTCATGATACGGTTATGTTAATGCCTTTGAGTTGGCAGGTGTTTCTGGTCAAGCTGAGTGGAACCAAATTGTTTTCTAATGCTATGTCAAGAAAACTCCCCCTTTCTAAGCACACATTCACTTTGCCTGCCTCAGGTAAAACCACCTGCATTTGTTGATGTACTCCTTGGGATAATTTTTAAAAACATGAATGTGACTTCTGTTTCTTAAATCCAAATAAAGGGCATCTTCCAAGGCCCTGTGCCCTGAGGTGGCCCATAGAACCCTCAGTGGCTGGCTGGCAGGGCTTGCCAGTTTCAGCTCATGCGTCTAGAACAAGGAGTTGGTGGAATCTGAACACCACATAATGAGAGCGGGACAGACCCTGGGGAGGTTCCAGGTTTACAGGGGCACAGCAATTGCTGGCTCCCTCCCACCAGAAGGATTCTGCTGGGTCTGTGTACTGTCATATTATGGGGCTCACAGGGGAACGAGGTGAAGGTCACAGAGCCAGGAGTGTGAAGGGGTTTGGTACAGAGAAAGCACGTCTGGAAGAGTCCAGAGAGGGCCTGGGCAGGGGACTTCTGAGCTATGAAGGCCAGAGGGCTTTCCGGGACAGTCTCCCTGTGCTCCCCTGAGTTAGCTGTTCTTGGTTCTTCGTGACACAAATACTTCTCTTGGCCTCATTTTATACTCAAAGGCCTTTGTAGGAGTGATTTTCTATTGAAAATTATAGTAAAGAGGATTAGATTAGAAAAGGATTTCTGTAATAATATATTCACAATGTGAATTTCTGTCCTTTAAACCAGATTAGAAACCTTTTAGCAGGGCTTGATTGGAAAGTCTGACTGTCTTCTAAATGGGATAAAGCAGTTGAATAATGATACTGCCCAACATGCATGTGACACATACCATGTGCCAAGTACTGCTCTGAGCACTTCAGCCTCTGTTCATTTATGCAACCCCAGATGGGAGAGAGTATTGCTGGTCCTGTTTTACAGAGAGCTTAAGTCAGCAGCGCTAGGTCACATAGCTCCCAAGTCCTAGGCTCTTCAACATGATGCTGTACTGCCGTGGTTGGAGGGTGAGGGGAGTGCTGGTCTAGCTGAAGGGAAGCATTGTGTTTTGGAAAGATACCTTAACAGCATAGAACAGATGGGCCAATGCGGGGGCCCAGAGCAGCAGCTGGCGAACACCATGCATGGAGGGCCCAACCTGCCCACCATACCCACCATCAAGGCCTCTCACCATCCTTTGCAATTCCATAGGAAAATGAGGCATTTCCTCAACTGTGTTCAGGTTTGTCTTCACAGAACATATAGATACCCCTGTCTGTCATCTGACCTTGGAGACTAGGCCTTTTATTCAGCACTGCACCTTGCAAAGCATGGCCATGCGGAGACAGGTACTAGCTGTTGAGGCTCAGCGAGCTGGAAGAAGATGCTACAGGTGCATTTCCCAGCGCTTGGGAGAGCGAAATGGCCGAGAGCCACAGCAGGCCTCTAGGGTTTGAGACTAGAGTGGTAGGAGGGGTCTTGACAGCATCTGGCCAGTCATTTTGCATATCCAGAAGCTGACGCCCAAGAGATTAATCATGGTAGATAGCATTCACTGAGAGCTTACTGTGTGCCAAGCACTTTGGTAGACAGCTCACAGGTATTAACTCATATATTCCTTCTAATAACCCCGCTACTTAAGTACTGTTACTATCCCCATTATAGTGACAAAGACAGAGACACCCAGAGATTGTTACCTCCAAAACAGCTTCCTGCTTAGAAGGTGAGGGGCTGGAAGTCCAGCCATGGCTTTGCATCCTCAGGGTCAGGCAGGAAAGGATAAGAATCACCACATCTGTCCCCAGAGAAACTGACAGGCCTTCCAGAAGCCAGTGACTGGCCCAGCGTTGTACCAGCATTCTGGCAAGGCCCCAAGAACTGGCTCCTATGTCCACCTGGTACATCCACCACTACAGGCCTGCCACCCAGCAATAGACAAGGAAAGGCGTGAAGGTTTGCCATTTAGACAGTGTTGGACACCATCCTGAAACCTCGTACAAGTCAGTGTTGTCAGCAGCCTTGCTATGACCTAATTGTCCTAGGCCCTGCCAGCCTCCTTAAGTAAGAGTGACCTTGCAGTCATCTGGGAAATAGGCCTTTTGTTTTTTAAACAGAGGCTGCTCTCCATTAAAGCTCCTGGCCATTGGCAAACCTCTCTCCTCAGCCCTTAGCACCTTTGAACCTTCAGGCACCAGATTCTCTTCCTTTAGGGACTAGGTATTTTTCAGGTGGCATCAAGAACCCATGGGTGGAAGGAAAGCCGGCATCTGATCCCACTCCTCTCTGCAGTGGAGGGCGGACATGGAGCTCTCAGAAGTAACAATTACTAAGAGGCGGCACCGCACAGAAGTGCCTTATGCCGCAGGCCCTCGAGTTGGGGAGGAAACGAGAAAAGCTTTGTTCCCGAGAAACGGTCCAGGAATAAATCACGTCAAACCACGAGTTAATTTTGTTTAGGGACAGTTTCAAAGCATAAAAGGGACTGTGGATTTAAAAGGGCAGGGCCATATTTTGTCATTAGAAAAATTCAAGAAAATGCCCCCCTACCAAAGAAAAGCTGAGTAGTACCTGAAAGAGCCAAAGTGGATTGGCGCCTGCATGTTTTAGTAATTACGTGTTTCCCTTAAATACTGTCGTCTTAACAGTATTAACAGAGTTAACAGAGCTGATACTTTCAAACTCAAAAGTGAAAGTTTTATTCTTTTAAATAGCCTTTCTCTTGCCTAATTAAAAAGGCCATAAGCAATTCTGTGTCAGCAGCCAGCCAGGCAGCCTGCTGTGGAGGAGGTGGTCCTGCAGGGAGCTTCCCTAGCACTTCCGCCCTTCCCAAAGCTTTGCCCCTGCCCCCTGTTTTCTGGCCTGGTGGGTTTGGAGGGCAGCAGATGCCTCCTTGTGTTTTGATGACTAGCCAGGGCCGAGAACCGGTGTCCTGTCATGTATGAGGCCCTGGGCTGGGCTCAGGGTCCAAAGGAGAACAGCTTCCCTCCACAGAGAGAAGACAGGCCCCTGAAAAAGTGTGAGGAATGTCCTTCAAGAGCCAAGTACAGGGGAACTCTGTAGCAAAAGTGAGGAGGTAAGAGAAGGTGATTGAGTCTGCCCTGACATATCAGATCGCTAGGAAGATGCCTGGGGTTTTGAGGGACCACATGGCGTTCCCCAGCCAGGCAGGAAGCTAGCCTGTGCAGAGTAGAGCTGAGATGGAAGATGTCACGTGGCCAGGTCATGGATAACAGTGTACCTTGGACTTGATCTATAGGTCCAATGGGCAAGGCCAGCATAAGGCATTCTGGCATGACCAGCACTTGAGATCCCTTTGACCAAGGATTGGAGAACAGGTTGGGGGCAAGTGAGAAATGATGAGGGCAGAGTGTGGACAGTAGGGGAGGGCTGAAGACAGCAAGTGCCTGTGCAAGGGTGAAATTGGCGGACTTAGGAAGGGGCGCACGTGTGGAAAGCACTGCATGTAGAACAGCCGGGATACTTGGAGGGGAGGGGCCTGGGTGGGAGGAGGCTGCTGGGGAGGCCCTGCAACTCACTTCTGCCCTAGGGCAATGGGAACAGGTTCAGGCTGTTGCATGAGCCTGTATATGAGCCTGTATATCCCTGCACAGGAAGTGTCAACATAGCCCATTGCGGTCAGCTGCCTCCCATAACCACTGTTTCCCTTGTGTCTTTGGTTTACTAAGCAAGTGGTAAGCCAGATCTTCAGTTGACTCAGCCTCTGAAGTCTTGCTTGTATTCATACTCCCCACCCCTAATTACAGAATGCCTCCAGAAATATTTGTGGATTTGATGGCAGCTATAATCGATGCGAAAGAAAAACTGGAATGCCTTTTCAAAGTCAGGCTCTGTATAGTTCCCACCCTCAAGAAGCTCAGTGTCACACAGGAAGTTTGGGATGTGCACAGTTTATTACAAGGCAGAAAGGGATTCCTATCCTAAGATATTTTCAGAAAATGGTAGGCCAAGTGTGGAAATATTAGAAGTAAGTTTGGGCTTAGGGGCCAGGGCAGGTCTTCTGGAGAACTGGGGCCTGTGGGACGCATCCGGGAGGAAATGTACGATGCCCTCACTGTCTGCACATTCCGGGAGTTGAGTGGACACACAAGGACAGGGCCGTGGGAACCTGTGGGGAGGGCAAGGAGGTGTTCCTGCCCATTCACTATGCTGAGTTTCCGATGCTTCCATCCTTTTTCTTGACCCATGTCAAGCTGGCAAGAATGGCTAGGAGAGCAACTGTCTGCCAAGCTCACTCAGCCCCAAGAAGCTCCCCTGTATGCCCAGTGTCAGGGCACCTGTCCTCACCCAGCCTGAGCGCTGGAAACACACTCCTCTGGCTCTGGGCCTCTGCCCCTGTTGAGTAGTGGAGTGGCCAGCGGCATGGTCTGAAGTCAGAGGGGTCCAGGGGCAGCTCAGCAAGCTGCCAACCTCCCTTCCTTCTCCAGACCCTCCCCACACCAGATCCTTCCCCATATTAAAAAAATATGTAGTCCTTCAGTATACTTCACGAGAGAAAACAACAGAAGAATTTTTAAAATAATGGTACCAGAGGCAGGAAGCAGGCTGTGGGAGCCCAGGGGAGGGCAGGTCGGGAGATACAGCTACAGCCGTCACAGTCAGTTTGCATGTCTGGGGTGCAGTGGGTGAGACCGAGAAGTCGATTACCGGCTTTTTAACATTTTCTCCCGAAAGCAGGGACGTTGCTCACAGTAATGCTCACGGTCATCCAGCGCTGGCCACCACATTGCTGCATGCTAGAAACGGGGGGCTCAGCAGTGATTCCTGGAGCGTAGCTCCCTTTTCTTGCTAGACTCTTGCCTAAGTTCAGTATGATGTCACCCTGAGTATGTTTGTTTCCTCACAGTTTGAACAGGAAAATCAGCGACTAATTGGTGAAATGAACAGCTTGTTTGATGAAGTGAGGTATGTTTGTAGTTCCTCTGTGAGCTCGTGGCCTGCTTTACAACTCTTCCAGGAACTGGGAACTTTATTTGCCTTGGTGCCCCCGGCATCCACATGTGGCCCTTGGGCTGGTGCAGCCCTCCTCGGCCATTTTGACAGGGCTGGGGTGGGCAAGTGGCCTGAATCCACAACTCCCTCAGCTCGTGGGCCTGTGGGTCTCCTCCCGCCTGCTGCTGCTGCTGCTGCAGGGGACACAGGGGCTTCCCACATCTCCTCCTCTGCCCTCCTGCCACTGCAGGTTACCTGCATGGAATTACCATCACCATTTGGGCTGTTTCCATGCAGTGACTCTGAAATGAAATGAGGCCTCGTGACAGCCAGCCAAGGGAAGCGCTCTTCTGCAAAAGGTTCCACAGGTGTCTGCCTGCTCCCATACCCAAAAGGGAGTCAGGAATGCAGAGGGCAAGACCATGGACACCCACATGTGCAACCACTGGCCTGTAGTTTCTGTGGGAATGCTTGGAGCATGCTGAAAGTAAGGGCAGGTCTTTGCAGAGCCTGTTGTATTGTGGACATGTCCCACAAATAAAATCAATCCTGATGCTGCACTCACACAGCCTGAGGACTTTCTCAGTGTCCGTGTCAGCCTCCATGGGACTCTTGGCTTTCTGCCCTCAGAGGTGGACCTCCTAGTCCTCCTCCGACAGCCTTGTTTTCACTGTCCCCACCTTTCTACTCCCCCATGTGCATATACTCCCTGGCTTTCCTTCCCACATCTCCTCCCCTGCCCCCCTGCCACTGTGGCACTGTTGGGATTCATCTCTGTGCCCTCCTGGCCAGGAGCTCAGCTCCCACCACTTTTTGCTCCTGCCACTTCCTGTCGCTGCTTTGTGCTGGAACAGCAGTTAACTGTAGCCTGGGCCAGCTTCCATTTCTAAATACATGGTCCCCTGCCTGCCCCCCGGGTAGCCCATGCTGCCCCAACACCGGGGAGATGGCTACCCCAAGTGTTCCCGGTCCAACAGAACACTCCGTTGTCAAACAAAGATGCGGCATTTTCTACATGAATCAGAGGAGCTTTTTTCTTGGAACAGGGAGTTGGTTTGAGGGTAAATACACTTCTTTAACCTGCTGAGCAGTAGCAGAGTTGGATCATCAGCATATGATCCAACCTTGTCTTTTGCATCCCCACCATGTGTTACCATGGTGACGAGGCTGGGCAGAGGACTTACTGGAGACTGCTCTCTGTACCTGGGGCATAACCAGGCCCACCCCGGTCCCTGAGCAGTGATGCAGAATGCAAACGGTACTGCACGCCCCCACCTCTTGGGGCTCAGGGTCAGTGGCATGGTAGAGTGGACTTCCAAAAAGCCCAGCGTGCTAGGCCATGCTGGGAGACAGGGAAGGTGACCCAGTAAGGAGAGTTCACCTTCCTCTACCATCTCCTCTTCCCCATCCGACATGGCGTTCCCCCTCTGTCTCTCCCACCTTCATGAGAAGACAGGAGTTCTTTAGAACATGTAACAGTCCTGTTAGATTACCAAGAACTAACAGTTAATATGTAATCTCTTTTTCTTTTTTTTGAAGGCAAATTGAAGGGAGAGTGGTTGAGATTTCCAGACTCCAGGAGATATTCACGGAAAAGGTTTTGCAACAGGTAAAAAAACAAAAACAAAGTAGTTGTAAGTTTTCAATTAAAGGGGAATGTGCTTGAGAGCACAGGACGTTTCTCCCGAAGGCTGCCGCACTACACAGCCAGGAGCAGAGCTCCCCAGGGGAAAGCTCTCACTACCCAGAGCTGCCTCTGCATAGGCGTGACAGAGGGGGAGCTCTCCACAGCGGACCCACTGACTGCCCCATGTGGTGGCGCGTGCGGTGACGTGAGGGAGGAGAGTGCAGGCCTGGCAGTCAGGGTTCTGGATGTGCTGGGTAAGCTAGGTAGCCCCGCCGGGCTAGTTTCCCATCTACAGAATGGAGTGACTCCTGCAGGGTTGTTCTAAGTTTGAGAGATAACTACAGAAGCACCCAGCAGCCACTTTTCAGTCACTAGGGTTACAGGAGCTCAGACCGGCCCTCTCGCAGTGCGAGGTCCATGCCGCCCCAGGGATGCTGTCCACGTGGGAAATAGGACTGTTCTTTTCCAGTGAATTTTCTGAAATTCTTCTAGTCAATAACTGGCAAAACTTTTAGAGACCTGATAAATTTGCCCTTTTATTTTTAGCACCCCAAGACTATGGGAACGTTTGAAAGACAAATTTTTCTCTAGTATGCTAAACTGGGCTACTTGGCTTAAGATACTTAAGTCACAAAACGACTTTCCATAAACCACACAGCCGGAGTGAAATCATTGTAAATGAGGTACATTAAGTCTAACAGCAGTTTGGAAGTTCAGGTTCATAGGAGTTGCCCTTTTTAATAACACTACCCTGCTTCAAACCTCTCAGCTGCTCCCGGGAACCTGGGGAGGGGTGTGCAGAGCCTTGCCTTGCTCACCAGGAGTTTCTTGTTTTTTTTGGAGATGGAGACTTGCTGTGTTGCACAGGCTGGAGTGCAGTGTTGGAATCTCGGCTCACTGCAACCTCCTCCTCCTGGATTCAAGTGATTCTCCTGCCTCAGCCTCCGAGCAGCTGGGATTACAGGTGCCCGCCACCACACCTGGCTAATTTTGGTATTTTTAGTAGAGACTGGGTTTCACCATGTTGGCCAGGCTGGTCTTGAACTCCTGACTTCAGGTGATCCACCTGCCTTGGCCTCCAAAGTGCCGGGATTATGGGTGTGAACCACTGCACCTGGCTCACCAGGAGTTTCTAAGGCCTGAGGAACAGTGTGTCTTTCTTGATTTTTTAATCAGTATTGCATCGTAGTTCATATTGATTCTCTCATCAGAACCTTGTCAGTGGTCACTTAGCTCACACCTCGAGATTCTCCGAAAAGGGGTGATGATAGAGCAGAGCCATCCCAGTAATATTCATCGCTGGGAATCTGAGGCCACAGGCTGCTTCCTCCCTGCAGTGTGTCAGTCAGGTTTTTCTAACAGCCCACACTAGCGTGCATTTGGCCCCGACCCTGTTAGAAGCAGCGTGGCCACCACCAAAAGGAGGAGAGGAGCAGGCACTCCTGCCTGTTAGGATATCCAGAACATCTCTGCCCCTGCGGGACCGGATGCCCCTGTGCTAGACCAGGATCCCACGCTTCTCAGGCTTTTCAAGGCTTTGGAGTAAATGTTTTCTGTAAGCATCCTGCATCCTATTTTGATGTTTAAATTTTAGCCTATTTTTTTTAGATATAATAGTAAAACACAAAGCACTTTTTGAAGCTAGCATATGTATTTTGAAGCACATACATTTTAAAGCTTACTTCTGTGGACTTCAGAAAGAAGAGACTAGAAGGGAAGCCCCCGGCATGTGGTGGCCGCTCCACAAACAGTAGCTCTTAGGTTTTTGTCCTTGTGGTCGGCAAGTGGCACAGGAGGCATGGCAGACGCGGTGGAAGGAGCACTGCAACGAGCTGGGGCCTCAGCCCTGCGCGGTGGCTCACGCCTGTAATCGCAGCGCTCTGGGAGGCTGAGGCAGGAGCATGGCTTGAGCTCAAGAGTTCGAGACCAGCCTGGGCAACATAGGGAGACGCTCATTGCTACAAAAACTTTTAAAACGTTAGCCGGGCATGGTGGCACAACATGCCTATACTCCCGGCTACTTGGGAGGCTGAAGTGGGAGGATTGTTTAAGCCCTGTCTCAAAAATGAAAAGAAGTCTCAGTCCTGCCACTTGGTTGCTGTGTGACTTTGGGCAACTTAGTAATACTCTGAGCCATGGGTCTCCCTTTCATAAAATAGGGGTCATACCCGCTTCTTGGGTGCTGTGGGATTCATGGCTATGCAAGTAAAGCCCCTTGCCCTTGGTGACAGCTCCTGTTCTTGTCATGATTTACACTTCGGGGAGGAGGAGGTGGCTATATAGGTCAAGCATCCCTAAACTGAAAATCCAAAATGTGAAATCCTAAGTGCTCCAAAATCTGAAACATTTTGAGTGCCGACATGACACTCAAAGGAAATGCTGGTTGGAGCATTTTGGATTTCAGGTTTTTGGATAAAGGATACTCAACTTGTATTTACCTTTTCTTCCACAGGAAGCTGAGATTGATAGCATTCACCAGTTAGTTGTGGGGGCAACCGAAAATATCAAGGAAGGCAATGAAGATATAAGAGAGGTAGGCACTGTTTGAGTCCCCAGGTCCGAGGTGGTGCAGCACTGAGTCCCAGCAATGGTGTTCGTCTCGCTGGCACAGCTGCCCAGGAGGCTTGCTGGGCAGAGCTCACAGGGCTGATCACAAAATTGAGTGGCCGTGAGGTCGTGATCAGTTCCAGCCGAGCTGCATGTGTTCATGAGACCCACCAGCCCATCACCCATTGCCCACCTCTGGCTGCTGTCCAGAGGCAATGGCTCACCAGCCTCCAAAGGAGTAATCCAGGGTGGGTGGGGGTACTCCTGGCAAGGTCAGGCCAGCTCCCCAAGTACAGGGATGCACACTGGTGGACAGGCTTGTTGGCCCCCACTGAGGGGGATGCTACCGTTTCCTGAGCTCAGTCCTCAGGGTTGGGTCACCACGGACATCACATTACTGGGAAACGCAAAGCTGGCAGTCACTCTCTGCTCAGGGCCTTTCACCCCGGGACAGAAGGGAGTGATTCCAGGAGTTGTGCTGAGGGAGAATTGTGCATGACCCAAATGATGGCCACAGAGAAGGAAATGTAACCCATTTGTCTTCTGGGAGAAGACAGGCCCAATTTTTGATTTTGCTTAGTAATTAAGCCATCTCTTCAGGGTAAGCACAGATCAAGCAACACCCGTAGTTACAGCCAGGATCGGAAGAGTACGTGGGAAGAGTGGGGCATTTCAGGGCTGCTAAAACCAAAATCTGGTGTGATAAAACACCTGTGCTCCTGTCCCTGCCCAGGCCATTAAAAACAACGCTGGCTTCCGCGTGTGGATCCTCTTCTTCCTCGTGATGTGCTCCTTCTCCTTGCTCTTCCTCGACTGGTACGACAGCTAGCCTGGGCCGTGGGGGCCCACAGACCGTGTGCTCTCATGCACCCCCGGTGCCAGAGCGTGGTATGACCAGACTTTATCCCAGAGCCATGTGAAGGGAAAGGGGTTCAGACAGACATCTTCCCCAAAAAGGGATACCCAGGCTGATGGTGTTGAGCCCATTTAGCAGCTGAGAAAGAAAACCATGCACAACAGTGGGGAGGGTCTTATAGCCATTTTAAGGCAAGACAGACTGAATACGGGAGCTGGTGATTCTCCTGAACTTGAGGCTGCCTTTGCAGGGGGTGCTGCTCCAGTAGCAGAGGCACAGCAGCCCTCAGGAGCCCCCAGTTGTCTCAAGGTTCAAAGGAAGTCATGACCTTTCCCATCCTGGTAGCTTCAGGGAAAAAGATAGTTAATAACGTCTCTGAACAAATGATTACTTCTTTGTTTCCTGTGGCTTCTTGTCTGTCTGAGTCATCTAATACATGGACTCACTGGATTATAGAAAATTCACATCTGCCTTGTTAATCTAATAAATACAATTACAGCCCCTCAATGTGTTGTCAGTGAGTGTAAGTTGAGAAATTCAGTGGAGGCCCGCCCACCTCCTATCAGGGAAGAAATGCAGGGGAGGCTCTGGGGCCCTCCGTGAGGGGCTGCCTGGCGTCCTCCAAAGACCGCAGCCCCCAAAGCAGCCAGGGGTGTGGGAGCACCAGTTTCTCCTCACTGGGTCCAAGGAGCCTTTGTGCAAAGGAGGAATTGGGCCGTGGAAGAAGAGGCCTACTTCTCTTGTGCCTGTGCATCTGACCTTCCGGGAAGTATAAACAGGAGCACCTGTTTATATTGGAAGGTGAGACATCTGGACCACATCTGGAAAGAAGGCATCCCAGTGCCCACATGGGCATGAGAGCGTGCCCTGTGCCTGGTGAAATACGTGTGTACAGACAGTCCACTGCAGCACAGTATCCTCGGGTTCTTTATTTGCACAGAGTGAAATGTCAGAAGTTACATGGAAATGAATTTATAGTCGATAAAGTCCTCGTCTACTGGAAAATACACCCAGGTTCAGCCTCTGCACTGTGCGCACATGGGCTTCACTTGTGTCTCTGCAAATGTACAGGAAGTTTGGCACGGATTTATTGCTCTCAGTCATTTTCCACAGCTTAACAATGCCCTTCTCAACTCATGCCTCTGTGATGCACCCCGCTGTGCCAGGAAGGTAAGGTCACGGTCTATGTTCCCAGACACCTTGATGATAAAATATATCTTATGTCTTAGAAGCACATTTCAGGAAACAGTAGTGGAGCTGGCCATGGTCACCGTGCCTGTTTGCAGCAGATCTCACACTGTTTGTCATTTATTACCAGTCTACTAAAAAACTGAAACTTGTGACATGTACACCAGAAACAACACATTCAAATAACATAGAAGAAACGTCTGTGAATGTCTTTTTTCTATTTAATTGTTTTATACACTTAGTTTATCTAACTGGCAATTTTGTAAACATATACTTTAATATCAAGATTCAAACTGGAACAATTTTCTTACAAAGGTCGTGAGTTGAAATTTGTAGTTTTGTTTGCAGGGTGCCACACCAGCCCCCCCACCCCCACAGCCTTTCCTGCCTGTTTCCCACATCAAGGGAGTTCTATCAGTTTCACACAATCAAAATTAAAGGTAGCCCTAGCTTACCAGAAATTACACTTTCACTTTTCCCACCCAGATATTTCTTTAAAAACTAACAGGGCATTGGTGCAAATGTATTCATAATAGAAGTGATTCTTTCCTATCAGCACATCTCAGCGCAAACAGACTCCCCGCAGGGAGAGAGTTTTGCACCTCACAGGCCCAGGGCCGTCTCTTCCCAGCCCCTCCATCTCACATGCTCTGCCAGTCTACACACACTGGAGCGAACCCCAGCTGTCTCCACCCAGACTGGTGGTGCCCCTCCCTCCTTACCAAGATGCCAGAGTCAGAGGGGAGGGAGTAGTGAATCCACACTGAGCCTGCCACCAGGCAAGGCTGTCCCACCCCAACTCAGGAATCAGCACGGTGGGGGGGGGGGTGTCTTTTCCTCATCCTCTCCGCCACTCACTACAGTGCATCTTGGCAGCAGTCAGCACTGTTACCTGCTGATGGCAGATGGGAAGAAACGCTAAGTAGGCTTGCTCTTGGCACAGCGAGAGATCGCTCTAGATATGGCTATGGAGTAAGGTTTGCAGACAGTAGGGTGGTTTCAAAAAATCAGTTCCACAAAATGCATTTATCTGAGGTCCACACCCTTAGCGTATCCAGTGTAAATTTATTTTTTGACAGCATCCAATAAATCCCAGTTAAGGAGCTAAATGAAGATCATAACATGAAAAGTGGTGTCAGAGCTCTTTAGGCAATGCTGAAATGCACTTGATTTTATGCCCGTGGGTGGTCGGCAGCAAGTTTTATTTGCAAAGCAGCATTAGCAAACAGAAGCAATTGCACCGTAAATGAGTAACCTCTAAAGTATCAGTAATTATATTTAATGAAATGTCCCTCAAAGTCCCTTTGTTACTTGCAAGTGACACATTGTAAGGAACTTGCCCATCCCGCTAAGCTGACTTCTCAGCCGCCTCAGTCTCCTGCTCAGACAGCTTCTCTTCCGACAGAACTGACATCCAGGGCGATACGGAGCGTGTGATGCTCTGCTTCGCCAGGTTGTAGTGGTTTATGACTGTGTAAAATTTCTCCCGGGCACTGGAGTCTTGCTCCGCATAGTAGCTCTCCAAGCCTTCTGGGATGCACTGGGTGCTCTGAAAGACAAGAGGCCATTGAGAGCATGCATCGGTGCAAGACGAGGTGCCAGCATGTCTCCAGTTGGCAGCCAACAGTTCCTGGGCACCTTCCCTGAGCTTGGAGGAAAAGATACAGTGATGAGCAAAAACCGGCATGGATCCTGCCCTCAGAGCACACAGCGCAGGGGAAGCCTGGCATTGGTTATTAACCAACTGGCTGGTGAGTGCCATGGCAAACGGGCACTTGGGCTCCAGGAGCACAAGTGTAATGGGACAACAGGACTAACTTCACTGAAGATCTTGCATTAACTGTCTTTTTTTTTTTTTAGATGGAGTCTCACTCTGTCACCAGGCTGGAGTGCAGTGGCATGATCTCGGCTCACTGCAACCTCCGACTCCCAGGTTCAAGCAATTCTCCTGCCTCAGCCTCCCAAGTAGCTGGGATTACAAGTGCCCGCCACCATGCCCAGCTAATTTTTGTATTTTTAGTAGAGGCAGATTTCACCATGTTAGCCAGGATGGTCTCGATCTCCTGACCTTGTTCTCCGCCTGCCTCAGCCTCCCAAAGCGCTGGGATTACAGATGTGAGCCACTGTGGCCCGCCCATCATTTTTAATCAATTAGAAAACAGTGACACTTCTGAAATGTCCAGAAACAACCAAATCGAATGAGGAGGGAAGGGAAGTGAGAAGGGCTTCCCTTAAGGTAGGTTCTCAGTAGACCTTAGCCAGGTGAGGGGAGCACGGGGCAGCACTCAGGGCAAAGGAAACCAGAGCGGAGAGGCCTTGGGGTGGGAGTCAGAAGAGCGGTACTGGAAGGAGCTGGGAGGTGACGTGGTGACCCAAGGAGCCACTGGACGCTGCCGAGGAGCTCAGGAGGGGTGGGGGTGCCGGAAGCTGTCCCCTATGGGCTACAAACCTTTTGGAGGCCAAGGACTCCTAGGGTTGTATGTGGAATTCTGTTGGCATTTTGGAGGGAAACCAGTTCGCCACTGTCATCAGCTTGTTGGGAGTCCAGGGCCCAAAAAAGGCTAAGGTCCCACAGCAAAGGCTGATGCCTGGCCGTACAGGAGCTGACCTAACCCACTGTCCCACAGTTAGAGCCGGTGTTGGTGGGGCACTAAGTGGGCACAGTAGTCAGTGTGTTCACAGAGCTCAGGGACCCCACACCATCCCCATAAGGAAGGCGTGCAGAGGTTGCTAATTGTCTTCCACTACCCATTCTCCCCAAGGAGTTGACCAGGGCATGTGGCACCCACCTAAAGACTACATTTCCCAACCTGCCTTGTAGCCAGATGAAGCCATTGACTGATTTCTGACCAATAGGATTCCAGCGGATGTAACCAACCCAGTTCTGCCCTGAGTCCTTAAAGGGAAGCTACCTACCTTCCACAGTTCTGGGCCAGCTCTGACCTCCCAGAGGACAAAGCCCTAGAGGCTGGCAGGGCAGCAAGAGACGGAATCAGAGCTCCGGGATGAATTTATGGGTCCTGCACTGCCTTCAAGCTTAGACTTCAGTGCGAGAGAGTAATAAACCTTCTACCTCATCAAAGCCACTACTATTTTGTGTCTCTAAGCAACCAAAGCATTACACTAACAGCCAAGAGGGTCACTTTATCAGATAGGAAAGGTGAGAACTCAGTTGAGTCAGGGGTCTCCAGCCTTAGCCACCATCCCCATCACCTGGGAAGAGTTTAAAAACTCCAGATTCTCAGGCCCTCCCCGCTAAAAGTATGACTCGGCAAACTTACACTCTAGTCATCTGTATTTTTAAACATCTCCCCAATAAGCCCAAGGTTCAGCCCTCCTGAGTCCAGCATCTGGGCCAAGCCCACTTTGCTGGGACGTTGTGAAGTCCACAGCTCTCACTGACTCCTGGTACTTAAGAAAACCTTGCCATTTCCACCTCTGCCACTGGGTTCCTTTCCCCACCCCAGGCAAGTACAGGGTAGAGAACATACGGAATCTCTTTGATGATGACTCAGCATCTCCAGGTACCTCAGGCAACACTAGGATTGCCAGCAGAGTCTGCGGCACCAGTGAGTGAGGATGTGCAGGAAACACACCAGGGAATCGCCTTGGGGAACCTCCTCACCTGAGCCGAGGTCTTTCTCTACCTCTGCAGCTAAAGACAGATTAACCGGGCTCCGCAGCTGACGGGCCAGCTCCCGAGGCTACCCTGCTGTGTCTAGACCCATCTCCCCCAGCCCTGGCAGGCAGGAAAAGGGAACTGCCCAGGTTCGAATTTCCCTCCTGACATCCTCATGATGACCAGCCATGTGCGGGAGGCTTTCTAGGCACATTCTCTCTCTCTGGGGTGAGCTCCATTAGGCCCACTCTATAGATGGGGGAAGTGACACCCAGACAGGCGACTACAGCCTCAACTCCACAACCCCATCCCGTGTCACCCAAGGTACTGATCCGAGACTTCCCACCCAACCCAAAGACAGAAGAGTAAGGAAAGGAAGGCCTTACAGTAAGCTCTACCCAGATGCCACTGGTCAGAACCATCTTTTCCATTGGCAGTCTTAGACATTTAACCAAAGCATTCATCCCTGCCGTGGGGCACACTGGCCTGAGAGATGGACCCCATCTTGCCTTGATGAGTGACTCACCTCCACTGGCTTAGGGCAGGTATACAGCGACCAGCTCCTGATGCCACCCTGCACTGTGGAGAGTCCACTCCGAACCTGGAAGTCTAAAGATGAGTATATTTGATACCTACAAGGCCCTTGTGAGCAAAGAGCTATTTTCAGAAGAGAAATGACAAATGGAACGTGCTTCTCACCAACACTGCCCCTTGTCCAGTGTTTCAGGGGCTGCCACCGGCAGGAGGGTGGCACTGCAGAAGTGAAGCTTTGAGCCAGGCCTACTGTACCAGCTGAGTTCATGTAGGGAGCCCTTTCTCTGTGAATCTGGGGTCACTCACCTATAAAATAGGGCTAATGAGTCATACCACCGTGTTGCTGAGGACTAAAGTCAATGCATGGTGGCTCAAGAAACCAGGGCATGCCCCAGGCCACAGCGTGGACAGAAAAGATAAAGCCAAAGACACCACCCACGACCTCCAGCCCTTTTATCACAGCATCTGGATCTCAGCCCCACCGGGACGTTGGGAGGCGCCTGACACGCTACAGAACAAACACCCATTCAGGCTAGCAGCGCATATGTCAGGAAGGCTCCGCGGCCAGACTCCCTTCCGGCCGCACCACCACGCCCCTTCATGCTCTGCTTCACCTGCCACTCGTCATCCCTCGGGGAAACAGGGACAATGGCTTCCCCTCTTCCCTCCCACCCCGGTACCCAGCAGAGCCCTTTGAGACCCGATGCCGCCAACACATGTGGAGTGGCAACCCTGCTCAGGGCTGGCATCTGAGATGGCTCAAAAATGGCTCTGCCTCCAGGTGCCCCGCCCAGGGAGAAGGACAAGTGGAGTCCCCAGATGCCTCCCGCACAAAGTGGCTGCCCAAAGACAAGGCTGGGGAGGCACCTCGGTGCCCCTGGTGGCAAGCACCCCGGGGGTGAAGGGCTTCCCAGAGGAAGCAGAATGCAGAGGCCTTGCTGTGAGTACACATGGGCCAGGGAAAGCTCCCTGAGAAGCTCCCACTGCCCCCCGACACCCCATCTCATACAGAGCTTCCCTCACCTGTGGGACATGCCTTGAGGGGAGAGTGACCCCGCTGGGCCTGCACAGGGAGGAGCTTTGGGGGGGGGTTCCCAAACTTCTCTGGGCCTCATTCCCTCACCTGTGAAGTGAAGCTGATGATGGGCCTATCTTATGGGGCATGGGAGGACTGGGGTAGCTAAGTAAGTGTGTTCCCAGCACCGGCACTCAGCACTGGAAAAGAATGACCACTAAGGGCTGGGTATGGTGGCTCATGCCTATAATCCCAGCACTTTGGGAGGCTGAGGCTGGAGGATCGCTTGAGTGAGTCCAGGAGTTCAAGACCAGCCTGGGCAACATAGCAAGGATCTGTAACCCATCTCTACATGAAAAAAAAAAAAAAAAAAAGAATGGCCAATATAAAGGAAGAGCCAATATAAAAATGTGGGATTTGGGGCAATTTCCCCATTATGTTTAAAATTTTTTTATAATACTTGTGTAGTTATTTCATGGTTTAAAAAATAAAAAAGGCAAGAGATACACCCTAGTGTCCTCTCAGGCCACGTCTGCCTTTGTGACCCTCCTCATGACATCCCTGAGCTTGGGGCCACTGAGAATGGCTGCCCAAAAAGAGCCTGTCCCCTCCCCACGGCCAGGGGCTCTGAGGTGCCCGCCCTCACGGAGTTGAGTCCTCTCCCCACTGCCCGGGGCTCTGAGGTACCTGCCCTCAGTCCAGCGTGCACACAGTAGGAGGCACTTAGTAAATACTGCAAATGCTGACGGTACCAGCTGATCTGAAGGGCGTGACCCTGGGCTCCACAAAGAGCCTCTGTGTACCCTCTTCCCACGGATAAAATGGGGATATAACAGCATTCTGGGCGCATTCCATGAGCAATTGGTGTAAAACCCCTCACAAGCTGCCCAGAGTCCGCGTGTTACAAGCACGTGCACAGATATGTAGGAAAGAGGGCGTGGGGACCTCCTGAGCTCACGCCTCTCCTTTCTCCAGCTCTGGCCAGGGGCAGTTGGATACAGACCAGCAGCTGCCTGGCCCTCCTAGCTACCTTACCCGGAAAGGACACCCCCTCATTAGATGCCAGTGGAAAACGTCAGAGTCCCACAGGATATCACTCCAGAACCACCTCTCTGGGGACTGTCAATTCCCAAGGCTGGCCGTGTGCAGGAATCACCTGTAGGGCCTTTTCAACAGCAGATGCCAATGAGGCCGCCAGTCTCACCTGCAGCTGGCAGGGACCAGGGCTTCATCTCCGGGGTCATCACCCACCCAGACCAGGCATCCAGCGGGACCTGGGCTTGCAGATGGGGAAGGCAGTTTCAGCTGCCCCTCTTCCACGTGGGAACCTGCTCCAGGCCCAGCGAGGATGAGCCAGGAAGGAAGCCCCAGCGCAGCTGGTGAGGCTGCTGGCCGGTTATTTGTGAGTAGCCGGTTTCAGAGGGGACTTCCGGCCCCCAGGAAGCTGTCCTCTGCGGTCCTTTCTCCCGTTCGGGGCCCACTCCCGGGCCTGCCCATGCTCCCTTTCTATGACGTCAGCCTCTCTAAGTAGCTAGCTCTGCACCAGGCCCTCTCCTTTGACCCTCTGCCTCCCAGATTCAATCAGTCCTCCAGTCCGTGGTCTCCCCTCCATCCCCAGCAGAGGGGCCCCTGCAGCAGCCTCGTTGGTCATCTCCCTGCCCTGTCTCTCCCTTCCAACCTCCAGCCTTCCCGGGAGACCCGAGAGCTCACGCTATCACTTCCCCTCCTCTGGAAGCCTGTGCCTGGCCATAAAACTGGCTCATCCTCCGCTGCCTGGCCCCCCCACCAGCATGACCCCACAGCCCATTGCTCCCTCTGTGCTCTTGTAATGTCACACACTCCCTCCCACTGGGTCAGGGCCGGGCCAGCCCTGCCCTCCCTCCCTGAAGCCTGTGCCCTCTGCTTTCGCTTGTTTTAAAGCTCTGGTGTCCTCTCGGCCTCCAAAACAGACTCAAACTCTCCCAGCCCCAGCCCAGCACGTGGACAGGGGCTTCCTGAATAAAACATGAGTGAGGCCGGGCACAGTGGCTCAAGCCTGTAATCCCAGCACTTTGGGAGGCCGAGGTGGACGGATCATCTGAGGTCAGGAGTTTGAGACCACCCTGGAAAAACCCCATCTCCACTAAAAATGCAAAATTAGCTGGGCATGGTTGACCCATACCTGTAATCCCAGCTACTCAGGAAGCTGAGGCAGGAGAAGGGCTTGAACCTGGGAGGCGGAGGTTGCAGTGAGCCAAGATTGCGGGGGGAAGGGGGGGAAACATGAGCGAAAGAATGGGAGCTTCCCTTGGCTGGGCACCCACAAGCTCCCTGGCTCACCTGGAGACCTGCTCCTCCAATGTGGACCACCCTTCTAGAAACTACCACCCACATGCCACAGCCCAACCCTGGGCCCCTCTTTCCTGTCTATAGCCTTCACATTCAGTGTGCGACTGACTTCCTCACTATTCTTTTGAGAATGTAAGAGCCTTGTGAAGGCAGGTACCCTGAGTACCCAACTGGGTCTCAGCTGTGTTCCAGCATCTAGAACAATATAGCAAGAGACACTGGCATGGGCTGGGCGCCATGCAAATGCCCGCTCAAGGAAGGAAGAGCTGAATGTTGGGAGCCTGAGGACAGCATGACACGGAGGGAGGAGAAAAAGGGACTTGAGCTGGGCAGTGTGGATTCCAGCCTTTCCCGCTTATTACGTAAGGATGCTGCGTCCTCCCATTGGCAAACTCAAAACCAAAGCGAAACCCAAACCCAAGCCGAGCAGTGACAGCTGACGAGCCAGGCTTCCCATGCATGTGCTCAGTGCCAGGAACAGTCGGCTTCTCCTGCTGTATTTTAGTCTCAGCAGTGCTAAGCCCTGGAAATGAGCATTTCACACTCACTCTGGGACTTTCAGAGCCAGCTGAAATGGGAAATGGAGCCCACAGCAAGCAGGTTTTCAAGCCAGGAGCAGCATAACGGCATTCGGGTCAACGATGGACCACATACCACCATGGCCCCATTAAGACTATCACGGAGCTGAACACTCCTCTCACCTGGTGACCTCGCAGCCACTGTATGGACAGACACAACACATTCCTCACATTGGCGCTGGTGCTGGTGTAGACACACCCCCTACACTGTCAGCTGTACAAAAGTCTTGCACATACAATTATGTACGGTACACAATACTTGACAGTGATGATAAATGACTACGTTACTGGTGTATGTTACCATACTGACTTTTTATCAGTATTGTCGAGTATATGCCTACTTATTAAAACGTTAACTGTAAAACAGCCCTGGGCAGCTCCTTCAGGAGGGATTCTGGAAGAAGTCATTGTTTTGTTTTGTTTTTTGTTGTTTTTTTTTAGACAGAGTCTCACTCTGTCACCCAGGATGGAATGCAGTAGTGCAATCTCGGCTCACTGCAACCACTGCCGGCCAGGTTCAAGTGATTCCTGCCTCAGCCCCCCATCTAGTGGGGATTATGGGTGTCCACCACCATGCCTGGCTCATTTTTGTATTTTTAGTAGAGATAGGGTTTCACCATATTGGCCAGGCTGGTCTTGAACTCTTGACCTCAGGTGATCTGCTGGGATTCCAGGCGTCAGCCTCTGTGCCCATCACCACCTCTGAAGACCTTCCAGTGGGTCAGGGCATGGGTGGAAGGCAGCGATACTGTTGATCCTGACCCTGCACAGGCCTCGCTAATGTGTGTGTCTGTGTCCTTAGCGTTTAACAAAAATGTGTTAAAAGTAAAAAACTAAAAATGTTTTAAATAGGAAACACGTTATAGAATAAAGATGTGAAGAAAAATAATATACAGCTGTGTTATGTGTTTGAGTTTTAAGCTAAGTGTTATTACAAAAGAGTCAAAAACTTAAAAGTTTAAAAGTTTATGGGCTGGGCATGATGGCTCATGCCTGTAATCCCAGCACTTTGGGAGGCTGAGGAAGGTGGATCACCTGAGGTCAGGAGTTCGAGACCAGCCTGGCCAACATGGTGAAACCCGTCTCTACTAAAAATACAAAAATTAGCCAGGCGTGGTGGCGCACGCTTGTAATCCCAGCTACTTGGGGAGGCTGAGGCAGGAGAATTGCTGGAACCTGGGAGGCAGAGGTTACAGTGAGCCGAGATGGCACCATCGCACTCCAGTCTAGGCGACAGAGCGAGACTCCGCCTTGAGAAAAAATAGAAAAGTTTATCAAGTAAAAAGGTTACAGTGAGCGCAGGTTCATTTACTACTGAAGACAGAAAAGTATGTTATGAATCGAGCGTAGCCTGTGTCCAGCGTTCACTCAGTCACCGCAGTACACGGCCATGCCGAGGCCTTCACATTCACGCACCACTCCTCCCTCCCTCGCTCACCCGAGCAGCCTCCTGCCCTGCAAGCTGCCTTCATGATGGAACTGCCCTGTGAAGGCGGGCCACGTATTATCTTTTATACCGTGTTTTCACTGTACCTCTTCTATGTTCAGATACACAAATCGTGTGACAACTGCCTACAGTGTTCGGTGCAGTAGCATGATGTCCAGGTTTGCAGCCCAGGAGCGGCGGGCCGTACCCTACAGCCCGGGCGTGTGGCAGGCCGGGCCACGTGGGTGTGTACAGTACACTCTCTGAGGTGGGCGCAGTAACGGAATCACATAACAATGCATTTCTTGAGACGATGCCTGGCCAGGTGCCAGGCTGGGACTACCGGCGCACACCACCATGCCCGGCTAATTTGTTGTATTTTTTGTAGAGACTGGGTTTCACCGTGTTGGCCAGACTAGTCTCAAACTCCTGACCTCGTGATCCACCCGCCTTGGCCTCCCAAAGTGCCGGGGTTACAGGCGTAAGCCAACACGCCCGGCCCTCCCTTTCTTTTCTTGAGTCATGTTGCCTTGCGTGCCACTTGTGGGCTTTTTGGAATGAGCATTATGTATGCAAAGCGACCATTTCCAAGCCTGTAGACAGCTCAGCACCAGTGTGGCTCCCACGGTGGGACCAGCAGAAGAGGGACACAGCTCAGGAGGGGTTGTGCCCCCAGCCCTGTTCCCTAGTCCCTGAGTGGCCTTGGGCAAGGCCTTCCTCTCCCTGGGCCTTGGCTTCCCCCAGTACATCCTCTCCTCTTTCATGAGGCGGACATGGTCCCCTCTTCCTCCCCCAGAGCCATCCGCTGGGACCCAGTAGATCTCACCATGGGCATTTCCCTCGGCAGCCCCTGGCTGTGCCCACTTTCGAGGAGGGCCCTTCCCCAGACTGCTGAGGTCAGTTCCCAGGGGCCAAGTCCAGGAGTTTCCTTTCTGTGGTCCCGTGTGCCCCCTGCCTACCTGCCCTGCTCTCCAGGTGGCCTTCAGCAGGGCCACTCCTGGCACTGGCCCCTGCTGCTCGAAGGCCTATCTCTGGGCCAGCTGGGGGAGACGGCCAAAGCAGCCTTGAGTTCAAGGGAGAGAACAAGGGGTGCAAAGGCGTCCCGGGGCCCCTGGGGGGAAACGGAGCTTTACCTTGAGGACGAACCCATCGGGGCAGGCGCGGTCATACTTGTACACCTTGTAGACGACCAGGAAGACGACACAGGTGAGGAAGGCCAGGGCGAAGAGGACCAGCACAGAGACCTGTGGGCAGAGGCAGGACCGTCAGGGCGCAGGCAGCAGCGCAGGCACACACACCCGCACACGCAGGCCACACACACGACACGTGCAGAGGCCATCTCTGGAACAACCTGGGGAGGGTGGCTGGGAACGAGAGGTGAGGAGCATCACTTTTCACCGGGTAATTTTTTGGAACATTTTAATTTTTCACCATATTCATAAGTCACCTTCATTTTAAATTAGTTATTTTTAGTACCCAGGTCCTGCGTAGAGGGTACAGATGTGAGAAAGCCTCACTGTTGCCCAAGCAGCTCTCCGGCCACTTAGACACGTGTCTGTCTGAGGAGCAGGTTTGGGCTGCGGCTCCCACTGCCCATCAGGGCCCTGGTGCCTCAGCTACCAGCCAAGTAGCCGCTCAGCAAACGCGTCCTGAGCCCTGGGCTCAGTGCTGGGACGCGTGTCGCACAGACACCAGCCTGCTTTTGCATGGGACCAGGAAAGACAGAACTTCTGCAGCCCCATCAGCCTTCACCCTCGGCGGTTTCCTGTGTGGTTGGTGTCCTCAGGGACAGGAGTTCGGTTTTCTTCACCGAGGTGTGCTGAGCACTAGACAACCCCAGCACACAGTAGGTGTTCAGCTGGTGTTTACAGACGAGCTAACGACAGCATGCAAGACAGCTGGCTTGGAGGGGGACACTCTGACCCGACTGGAGGGTGTGGGGCATGGGTCACTAGGTGACACTGGACCTGGACCTTGAAGGCACTCACCTGGCTCCAAGGGAGCCTGGCAGGTATGAGTATGTCTCAAAGCCAAAACGGGCCAGGCACGGTGGCTCACGCCTGTAATCCAGCACTTTGGGAGGCCAAGGCGGGTGGATCACCTGAGGTCAGGAGTTCGACATCAGCCTGGCCAACATGGTGAAACCCTGTCTCTACTAAAAATACAAAAATTAGCTGGGTGTGGTAGCACATGCCTCTAGTCCCAGTTACTTGGGAGGCTGAGGCAGGAGAATTGCTTGAACCTGGGAGGTGGAGGTTGTAGTGAGCCGAGATCGCGTCACTGCACTCCAGCCTGGGCAACAGAGCAAGACTCCATCTCAAAAAAAAAAAAAGAAGAAGGAAGGTGCAGCCATCTGACACACATGGCAGCCAGAGGCAGTGGCAGGGGCCCAGCCGGGGAAGGGCCAGCTGCTCCTGTGAATGACAGCCACAAGCCCTGACAGTGCCTGGGGTCGGGACAGGTTCTGGGCAGGGGCCGGAGCACCCTGTGGCTCTAGCTCGCTGGCCAGGAGTACAGCACCCAGCTCCAGCCCGTGAATGGCAGTGAAAGGAGCACTTCCCAGGGACAGTCCCAGGACGCCGAGGACAGCGCCTGGGCGGGAGGAGCATGAGGGAGCCGTGTGCTGTGGCTGCTGTTACCATCACTCTCCTTTCCTCGCTGGCCCGGGGTCACACCTGGCAGACAGCAGGGTGGGCTCTCAACCTTCCAAGCCAGCTGCCCTGTCTCACGCTCAGCTGGGGCCACCATGCCCGGGGCCCAGCTACCTGCCTGCCTTTCTCCACAGTCCACACTGCAGGGCTGCCTCACTCAGGGCGGTCCAGGAGGGCTGGGCTCCATCTAGCCGGCCTCCTGCATAACCCTTTACATTTTACTCTTTGCATCTGAAAACATTCTTCTGAGGAGCAGCCCAAGCCACCACATGGGAAGACGTCCTGTCAGAAGAGGGTTTCAGGTCCCTGAAGAGATGGGGCGTCGTTAAAGCTCTTTCTCCAGTTGGGAAGCCACATCAGTTTGGCTCCGGCACCTCATCTATCTAGGTTTAAAAATAACCCCCTGCTGGCCGGGTGTGGTGACTCATGCCTGTAATCCCAGCACTAAGGGAGGCCGAGCTGTGCGGATCACCTGAGGTCAGGAGTTCAAGACCAGCCTGACTAACATGGAGAAACCCTGTCTCTATTAAATATACAAAATTAGCCAGGCATAGTGGCTATGCCTGTAATCCCAGCTATGTGGGAGGCAGAGGCAGGAGAATTGCTTGAATCCTGGAGGCGGAGGTTGCAGTGAGCTGAGATTGCACTCCAGCCTGGGCACCAAGAGCGAAACTCCATCTCAAAAAAATAAATAAATAAATAAATAAGGCTCGCTCTCTCCTGCAGGGCTGTGGGGGAACCACCTCCTCAGGGGTGTCCTCTGAAACCTGGCCAAGCGTTTCCTGCAAGATCCTGGGCCTGATGGCTGAGGAGCTGGCAGAACCGTCAAATAACAGCCACAGTCCCTGAACAGCCAAGGGGAGAGGTTAAAGAAATACATCCAGGGAGAGTCAGCAGCGGGGCGGCCCAGGGTGTGGCAAAGCGCAGCCCACAGGGGAGCTCTCTCTTCCCACTGCACTATGCAGACCCTAGGGCTGGGCTCTCCTCGGCCACTGCAGGGCACAGCGTGGGGACCATGGCCTTAAGAGAGGGCCCCGGGCCTTTCCAGAACCTGGCTCGGAGCTGAATCCTGTGAGCGGCTGACTGTGTGATCTTGAACAGGTCGCCTGGCCTCTCTGGGCCCCACATCTCATCGCCCAGTGGGGGAACCATGCCTCACCCGCTGACGCATCCCAGGAGAAGGACCAGAGAGCAAGTGTTGAGAGCCTGCTGGGCCCCTCCCATAGAGATGCTGAGGTGAGTGGGACCTGATTATGAAATAGGGTCTTTGCAAATGAGGCCATCAGGGCGTGTCCTAATCCAACCAGACTGGCATGTCCTTATCAAAAGAGGAAATTTGGATGCAGACAGACACGCACATGGGGAGAGGGCCACGTGAGGACGAAGGAATTAGAGCACTGTGTCTACACAGCAAAGCCAACGATGGTGGCAACCTCCAGGAACTAGGAGTCACAAAGACGGAGTTTCCGCTGCAGTTTTTCCAGGGAGTACAGCTCTGCCGACACCTTGATCTCAGACTTCTGGCCTCTAGTACTGGGGGAGTAAATTTCTGTTGCTCTGAGTCCCCCCACTTTATTATGGGGGCCCCTAAGAGCAGAGTGACTTCAGAGGGGTCAGGACTGGCTCCCCTCACCTGCCCACATTCTCTCTGCCACGACCCCGTTCCTTCCGCGGCACGCCAGGCTGCACTGGCCTCTCTCCTCCTTGCCCTTCAAAGCCCTGGCCAGGCCCCCACCCCAGGAAAGCTCTGGAACATCCCTGCCTCTCTCAGGACACCAACCGTGCATGCAGGCACCAAGGAACCCAGCATCTATTTTTTCCTAATTAAAGTGAAATAAAAGGGTGTCACAGTTTGGAGACGTTCGTAAGTCCCTGTCCCCTCCCCATGAGATACTTAGAAGGATTCTGGAACAAATGATGAAGTTACTGAGCCAGACATCAGCGTTTCCTCTAGGACCTTGAAGTGTCTTTTAAGTTTTCTCTGCAACAACATGCCATGACCATAAGCATCTTGGAGAACCATGACCATCAGCAAATCCATCTTTCAACCAATTTATAAACACTTGGGCAGGCGTGATGGCTCACGCCTGTAATCCCAGCACTTTGAGAGGCCGAGGCGGGCAGATCACCTGAGGTCAGGCAATTGAGATCACCTTGGCTAACATGGTGAAACCCCATCTCTACTAAAAATACAAAAATTAGCCGGGCGTGGTGGTGGGCACTCGTAGTCCCAGCTACTCAGGAGGCTGAGGCAGGAGAATCGCTGGAACCTGGGAGGCAGAGGATGCAGTGAACTGAGATCACCCCATTGCACTCCAGCCTGGGTGACAGAGTGAGACTCTCTCAAAAAAAAAAAAAAAAACTTGAGTCAAAAGATGAATGAACTAGCCGGGGACTAAGCAAGACAGCCCTGAGATCCTGGCCTGCTCAGCCACACACAGTGACCCCGCAAAGGGCATCTGCCCCAACCCTGGTTTCCTGTGAAAAGGGGATGCCGGCCCCACACCTGCATCGACAGAGGGGTGTGCAGGAGACCCCAGGGCTGGCAAACAGTGGGCATGGTGAGCTGGGCGAGCCCTTGTTACCCGACAGGAGCCCAGCTCCCACACAATGTCACAGTCTCCACGCTGGGCAGAAAAGGAGACCGTCCGATCCAATGCCTTTCTTTACACATAACAAAGGCCTTCTCACTGAAAAGCCAGCACCTTCAAGTCGGCCGTCAGGTCCCAGGTGGTCCTAAGAGGCCCCTGTTGCTACGAAAAAAAAGAGAAGTGGCAGCCACTCACAGCGACCCTAGCCTGGGTGCAAATCGGACTCAACTGTGGCTGCCAATGAGAATCATGGGAGGCTCTAATGTCCCCACCGTCCAGACTCCACCCCAAGTAGTGACAGTGGCATGGCAAGTTTTTTTGTTGTTTTGTTTGTTTTTGAGACGGAGTCTCACTCTGTCACCTAAACTGGAGTGCAATGGCACAATCTCAGCTCACTGTAACCTCCGCCTCCCAGGTTTTAAGCAGTTCTCTCACCTCAGCTTCCCGAGTAGCTGGAATTACAGTCACCCACCATCATGCTTGGCTAATTTTTGTATTTTTGTAGAGACGGGGTTTCTCCATGTTGGCCAGGCTGGTCTTGAACTCCTGACCTCAGGTGATCCGCCCACCTCGGCCTCCCAAAGTGATGGGATTACAGGCATGAGCCACCGCACCTGGCCAGCATAACAAGTTTTAAACTCTCCAGATATCATCTGCATGCAGCCTAAGCTGGAATCAAGGGGATAAACAAAGGATTCCACTTCTGGGCGGAATTCCTGGGGGCTCCCGAGCTACACCCCCCAGACTTTATACTCTCACAACAAAACACTTCCATTAGGAGGCGCTCTGGAGACATCTGTCCACCGCCTTGCACACACAGGTCAGCAGTTTAAAGTCTGCATACTCCTTATACAACGCCTGCAAGGCAGCACTACTGACTGCGTTTTACAAAGGGGGAACTGAGGCTCCGATGTACATGACTGGGCCCAGGCAAACTGGCTGTTGTTGGCTGAATAATGGCCCCAAAGACACCCAGGTCCTAACCCCAGAAGCGTATATGGTGGCAAGGGACTTTCTGATGCAATCAAGTCAAGGGCCTTGAGAAGTGGAGATTATCCTGGAAGGTTAGGTGAGCCCTAAAGGTGTCCTCTAGCAGGGGAGCAGAGGAAGGTGAGGAGGCGGACACGTGTAGACAGAAGAGCAGAGAGAAGCCTGACGACACTGAGCTGCAGGATGTGAAGGCGGGGAAAGGGACCTCGAGCCCCACGCAGTTCCAGAAGACAGAAGAGGCAGCGACACAGTGTCTCTCAGAGAACCTCTGGGCAGAGCAGGGCCCTGAACACCCCTCGACTTTGGCCCAGTGAAACTGACTTAGGTCTGCGGACTTTCAGGCCTGGGAAGAATTCCCGTGTGCTGTCTTCAGCCCTGCCATGGTGGTAATTTGTTATACTCACCGCTTCTGTCAAGTTCATCTTCCCCCACAGATGGAGCCCCTGAGGGCAGGACTGTGATTCACACATCTGGCACAGAGAAGATGCCTCCTGCATGTTCAGTGCATGAGTGAGTGCATGCGTGAGTGGATGAGTAAATGAATGAGTGAATGAATAAATGAATGAATACAATCAGCAGATACTCCATCTCCTAATGAGCACATACTGAGCAACTCTTGGACACCTGGAGCCGACCCAGAATAATGTCTACACATCAAACAGAACATGGATTTAGTTTTCAGGAGGTGCAGGCTGTGTTGGTTTTATTAAGCAAACGATCCGGCCTGGGGAAGGAAGTGACTCCAGGACTGGTCTCCCGTCCCCGCCCCGTGGGTTGATGGACAATGTCTGACTCTCTCGCCTGGCTTCTCCAGGTGGGCCCCGCAGTCTCTTGATTGGGAGAAGCACATTTTCTTAGAAGCTGAGTCTTTTTTCCAGGGCTCATGTCTCCATCAGGCACAGGAAGCTCGGGGCCCGGAGGCAGGGCCCACAGTGCCTACAGGAACCCACAAGCATGTTTAAGTTTAACTTTGTTTCAAAATCAAAAGAGAAAGGCCAGGCACCTTGGCTCATGCCTAATTCCAGCACTTTGGTAGACTGAGGTGGGCGGATCACCTGAGGTCAGGAGTTCGAGACCAGCCTGGCCAACATGGTGAAACCCTGTCTCTGCTAAAAATATAAAAATTAGCCAGGCATGGTGGCTCACGCCTGCAATCCCAGATCTTTGGGAGGCCTTGGCGGGCAGATCACGAGGTCAGGAGTTTGAGACCAGCGTGGCCAATATGGTGAAACTCGTCTCTACTAAAAATACAAAAGAATTAGCCGGGTATGGTGGTGAGCACCTGTGGTCCCAGCTACTCGGGAAGCTGAGTCAGGAGAATTGCTTGAACCTGGGAGGCAGAAGTTGTAGTGAGCCGAGATTGAGCCACTGCACTCCAGCCTGGGTGACAGAGCAAGACTCCATCTCAAAAATAAATAAATAAATAAATAGAAAATACAAAAATTAACCAGGCGTGGTGGTGAGTGTCTGCAATCCCAGCTACTTGAGGGGCTGAGGCAGGAGAGTCATTGGAACCCGGGAGGTGGAGGTTATAGCGGGCCAAGATCGCAGACTGCACTCCAGCCTGCTACAGAGCAGATGGGCTACAGAGCAAAACCCCATCTCGGGAAAAAAAAAAAAAAATTAAAGGAAAAAAGTAAGAATAGCAGGCTGGATGCTGCGGCTCATGCCTGTAATCCCAGCACTTTGGGAGGCCAGGGCAAGAGGATCATTTGAGCCCAGGAGTTTAGATCAGCCTGGGCAACATAGGGATAACTCATCTCTACAAAAAAAAAAAAAAAATTAGCTGGGCATGGGGGTGCACGCCTGTGGTCCCAGCTGCTCAGGAGGCTGATTTGGGAGGATCGCTTCAGCCTGAGAGTTTGAGGCTGAAGTGAGCTGAGATGGTGCCACTACACACCAGTCTGGGTGGCAAAGTGAGGCCCTGTCTCAAAAAAATCATCATCATAATGATACTGGTAAAGATATACTAAGGAACCCAGCCTAGACTATATTCATCTTTAGACCAAAACAGTCTAAATTTTCTTTTTTTTTTTCAAATGAAGGAAGGGGCCTATGAAGGCCAGACCACCTCATTCCCGAAAGTCCCTGCCTCCTTCCTTCTTAAGAATCCCCAGGCAGCCAGGGGACATTCTCAGGTGCTTTGACATGGCTGAGCAGCCCAGCAGGGCTATAGGGTCCAACAGTGTCACCCTGGTGTTAACTCTTCCCAACACAGGCCGAGAACTGCTAAAGAGTCAGCCCCACTAATTTTGCCAGGGAAGGCTTCTGGGAGGCGGCGTCCATGTCCCAAAGGAGGAGGAGCTTACCAGGGAGGAGGGCAATGGAAGTCCAGCAGGGAGAAACAGTTTGTGCCACACGCCTGAAGCATCAGAAAACCCCAGTGTGTGTAGTCAGTGTAGCTGCAGCATCGCACATCCTGCTGGAGAGGGGACACGAGCCCGTGACAAAGGTGCCTGTCTGCCACACCAAGACACTGGAACCAGACAGGTCCTAGGTGTTGCCAGACTCCAGGAGGCAACTGCCACTTTGTGACAAACTAGCATTTCTCACAGCACAAGCAGTCGTGTGAAGGACAGATGTCTACCACTGATGCGCACGCATGTGTGTATTACAGCAGTCTACATTATCCCGATATTTACATCACTTCTCTGCAGCTGTCAACAGAAGCTCTAAAGCAGGAGACAATGGGATTATAGCTGTTGTGCAGGGATTTGTACTCATTGCTGTGCGTCCCACAGATGCCCTGAGGTGGCCAGAGGTGGTCCAGCCCCCACTGCTGTGGGCGTTATAGGGACAGTGCACTGGAGCAGCGGGTGCAGGGCTCCACCAGGTTTGTATCACTGACCTCTTTGGCAGCTAGGTGAAACCACAAATCCTTAGAATGGTGTTTGAAATGCATAAAACACAATACATAGACTTGCAAAGAAAACTGATTATACTGAAATACTGGTATCAAAATATTACAAAAATCTAAATTTGTGATATAATATATATGTGTTGCACCTGGTGCAGTGGTTCATGCCTGTAATCCCAGCACTTTGGGAGGCTGAGGTGGGTGGATCACAAGGTCAAGAGTTCGAGACCAGCCTAGCCAACATGGTGAAACCCCGTCTCTACTAAGAATACAAAAATTAGCTGGGCATGGTGGCGCATGCCCAGCTACCACTCAGGAGGCTGAGGCAGGAGAAGAGCTTGAACCTGGAAGGTGGAGGTCGCAGTGAGTCGAGAACACACCACTCCACTCCAGTCTGGGTGACACAGCAAGACTCTGTCTCAAAATGTGTGTGTGTGTGTGTGTGTGTGTGTGTGTGTGGTGTTTATGATCACTGAACAAGATCTGATACTGTGGCTTCAAAGGAACCATGAGCAATAAACACTGTCCCAAGATCTTGGCAACAACTGCAATGTGATATAAAAACACCTGTGATTTGCATTAGTGACAAAATCACAAGTACCACTAATATCTCTGTAGTTTATTGCCTACATTAAAAAGTGAAGGGATTTGTACACTGAAACTATAATAAATTTTTGAATGAAATTAAAGAGGACATAAATAAAAGGAAATAGACCCTGTGCTCACAGATTGGAAAACTTAATATTGTTAGGATGGGAACACTTTCCAAACTGATCTACAGATTCAAAACCATCTCTGTCAACAACCTAAAAGCCTTTTGTTATTATTGTTTGCACAAAATGGAAATTGTAAGAGACCTTAAAGAGCCAAAACTGTTTTCAAAACCAGTTTGGAAAACAAAGAACAAATTGGAGGAGTTCTCAATTTTAAAACTTACTACAAAGCTACAGTAATCAAAATGGAGTGGTACTGGCATAAGACTAGATATATAAATCCATGGAATACAATCAAGAGTCCAGAAACAAAACTATGAATCCATGATCAACCAATTTTCAATAAGGGGGTCAAGACCATTCAATTAGGAAAGAATAGTCTCTTCAACAATTGTGTTGGGACCACATGAAAAAGAATGGTATTGACCCTTACCTCACACCATATATAAAAATTAACTCAAATTAGTCAAATATCTAAATATAAAAGCTAAGCCATAAAACTCTTAGAAGAAAACACAGGAGAAAGAATCTTCAGGGGATTTAGCAATGGTGTCTTAGATCAGGGCTCCCCAACCCCCAGGCTACAGACCAGTAACAGTCCATGGCCTGTTAGGAACTGGGTTACACAACAGGAGGTGAGCAGTGGGTGAGTACATATTACTACCTGAGCTCTGCATCCTGTCAGATCAGTGGCAGCATTAGATTCTCATAGAAGCATGAACCTTATTGTGAACTGTACATGCAAGGGACCTAGGTTGTGTACTCCTTATGAGAATCTAACGCCTGATGATCCTCATGAGTATCTAATGCCTGATGATCAGAGGTCAAACAGTTACATCCCAAAAACATCCCCCACTCCCTGGTCGGTGGAAAAACTGTCTTCCACAAAACCAGTCCCTGGTGTCAAAAAGGTTGGGGACCACTATCTTAGATAGGTATAGCTCCAAAAATTCAAACAACAGAAGAAAAAACAAATGATCCTTCACCAAAATTTAAAATTTTGTGCATCAAAGAAACTAGCAAGAAAGTGAAAAAAGAACCTACAGAATGGTTGAAAATATTTACAAATCACATTAGAGCTTAGTATCCAAACTATATAAGGAACTCTTACAACTCAACAACAAAAACACAGCCAGGTGTGGTGGCTCACACTTGTAATCCCAGCACTTTGGGATGCCAAGGCGGGAGGATTGCTTGACTCCAGGAGTTTGAGACCAGCCTGGGCAACATGATGGAACCCCACCTCCACAAAAAATACAAAAATTAGCTGGGTGTGGTGGTGAGTGCCTGTAGTCCCAGCTACTCAGGAGGCTGAGGCAGGAGAACTGCTTGAACCCAGGAGGCGGAGGTTGCAGTGAGCCAAGATCAAGCCACCGCACTCCAGCCTGGGTGACAGAGCAAGACTCTGTCTCAAAAAAAAAGAAAAGAAAAAGGTGCTGGAACTGGTTCATGATGATGGTTGGAAAGCCAGTGAGTGTATTAAATGGCACTGAATGGAACATGGCTCTACTTTAAAGAGGTAAGTTTTATGTTTTACCACAATTATTTACAGAATGGGCCAGAGGAGAGAGGCGAAAGGCTGAAGGTGTCACAAACCTACTGCAGGGATCCTGACAAGAGACCGTGAGCCCAAGCAGGAGGCAAGGGAACCCTGAGGAATGCTTTCCAGAAAGAACAGCCAGGAACTGAGAAATATAAACAGGAGCTGGGCCTCAGCGTGCATTTATCATGAGTTGATAAGGAGGGAACATGTGTCCTCGAGGCCCAGGGGTCCTGGGTGATGGCCACCACCCAGCATCCTGACCACTCACTGTGTCCGCTGTCACTCACAGAAGGGCCCCGCCTGGGCCAAGAGTTACGTGGTCACTCAAGTGAAAGGCAGTGGCCCATGGCCTCATTCTCAGAATGCTCACCGTCTGGACAGACCAGAAGCCTGAGTGACATCAGCCCTCGCTGTGCTCCCGTCTGCCCTCTCTGGTCAGGGGCCACTGCCCAGCTCAGGGACCACAGGGGAGTCGCCCTACAGGCCCCACTGGTGTGGAGGATGAAGCACAGTGGGCTTTGATGTGTCACCCTCATTAGCTGGGTGACCTTGGGCCTGTTCCTTAACTTCTGGCCTTCATTCCCCACCTACAAAATCAGGACAGCAGAGTCAGCCATCAGAGACTGTCATTCACAGTGAAAGAGACAGTGCTCGTGGTGCCCCGAGCCCGGCCATGCACCAGGTCGATGGCGCCGGTCGATGGCACTGGGCAGCTGCTGTCACTCTCCCCCTCCTCCTCCCCTCGGAGGAGGGAGAAGGAAATGAGCATTTCTGCTGAGTAATGCGGTTAAAAAAAAAAAAAAAAGGGAAAAAAACTTGGAAAAAGAAGATGAATTCCGAATCTTCAAGCGTTTACAGCACTAAATATTTTAGGTAACCCACACAAAAGTGAACACACAGACACATACACACACACAGACACATACACACAGATGACTCAACCCACGTGGTATCCAGTCCAGCCAAAGCCCCCCACTACAGCTGGCCTGGGGAAGGTGGGCTCCCAACCAAGCCACAGGATCCCACAAGATGCTCGCACAGCTGAAGGTGAGGGGGCGTCCACACACACTTTCAGGGTCTCCAATGCCATCCCCATGGGAAGAACCCCCACCCCCACTGCTGAATGCCAAGGAAACGGCATCACTGTTCATAAATATTTAAGAAATGCATCTTGAAACACACCAGGAGATCACTGGAGAGCGTGGAAACAGATGGGCATGCAGGAAGCTCAAGGTCACAAGGGATGTGAGGAGAAGACACAAACCACCCAGAGTCCTCTGTGACAGGACGCAGAGGGACACCCCCATCAGTCTGCACTGCCAACCACGAGCACCACGCAGACTGACACAGTCTCTCCTGCCAACATGCTCCCCAGCTCTGCTGGCGGTGAAGCGTTCCGGTGCAAAGCCGACCTTGGAACCTCTCAAGGCCCCAAGGCGACGTGGTACCCGGCGAGGGGCGAGGCTGGACCACCCAAACCTGAACTGACATCACAGGCAAACCACAGGTATGGAGACCTCTCCAGTGTCAGCAGCCAGCCATCCCCGGAGCCACAAAGCACAAAGGGCTGGAGCAGGCTCTGAGGGGACCTTCCTGTCACCTGCAGAATGACGGCCCCTCATGACAGTCTCCAGACCAGAAGGAGAACTGCAGGCAGCGGCCCCAGCAGCCCCGACCCGCTGCTCTGCAGGCGTCAGTGGGGAAGTGCAATTTCAGAAATGTTTAGGTTTGGTTAATTTGGGAAACATCTCAGCCAGTGTTTATTCTCAGCATAAATACACCTCCAATTAATTAAGCGAATGCTTTCCTTGTTGACAAGAACCTCTTTGGAAGCCCAAGTCGCTGGCTGCCGCTGGGGGAGTCCTCCTGTCGTCCCCGTGCGGTGGAGAACCTTCTCCCAGTCAGCAGTTACCTAGCAACCAGCCTAGCAACCTCACAGCCAACAGATGAATCCCCGAGTGACAGTCAGAAAGCTGCATCCAAAAAGACACTCCTCCATTTCAAAGATGCCATCCAAAGGCCTTAATGATGGGTGCTCCTGAGCTACACAAGTTAGAGACAGAGCGGACATAGGATTTACCCGTCACTTCAACATCTGAAAGGTGAGATGCGATTCACGCATGGAGATGAAAGAAATAAGATGACGGCTGGCCTGGGAGCTGCACAGAAGCTGCCCAGTCACCAGTAGACGAGGAAGACGCTCCGTCCCAACGACAGCTTCGACTGGGCGCTGGCAGGAGGCACACAAGCCAGGAAGGGCAGATCTCCATCCAGGACCCCCCATCATGCCTGCATCTCCAGCATAGCCTGTGCCCCACATGCTCCCCAGTTTCAGAAGGAGAGACCCCCAGCCCTCAACCAGCTATAGCTTCACGCAACAGCAGCACGCCTCACTGTGTGCACATGTTCAGGGATGCCAGAACTCTAACTGGCAATAAAAAGCTGGAGAACATTCCAGAAAGGCGGACACCCTTAGCATTCCCCGAAGGCACCAGCTCCCCTCATCCTTCCCTGCTAATGTGCTAGAACTCACCCCCATCCAGAAAGGTTCCAAAACTCAGGCTACGTTAGGATCATCTGGAAGGCGTTTGTTAAAACACCTGTCCCGGGGTTCAGGGTAGCTGTGTTAAAATCAAACTTCAAGTGATACTGACTCAGGTGGCTCCAGAGACACCTGGGGCAATGGCACTTTGGAGGTTGCCTGTCATCCACCCCACGGCAAGCGGGCAGGGAACTAGGTAAATCTTCTTCCCAGCTGAGAAGGGCCTCGGAGCAGGCACACAAAACAGATCTCTTAGAATGCAAGGTGTTCAGCTGCAAAAACCCAGCCTACGGGCTTCCTGGGTGAGCCAGTGGCATGAGGTATGCCCCAGCAACAGGCTTCTAGAGCCAGCTGCCCAGCTCCTAGTCTGCCCCTGCCACTCACTGACAGTGTGGCCTTGAGCAGGTCACCTGTGTGACTTGGTGAGAACTGGCAGGCATCACCTGTTACACGCAAGCATGGCCCTGGGACAGGGCTCCATCCGATGAGCTGCCACGGAACTTACTCAACAAGCAGGGTCCCATGGGCAGACCCAGGAAATGTCGCCAAGTCCCCCATTCACGGGAGGCCAGCAGCACGATTAGTCATCCATTTACTTATCAAGCTGTTACTGTGCATGCAGGAAGCGCCAGAGAGGCGATGATATCAAGGAGCTCTTACCGTGGCTGGCACGGAGCAGCTGATGAGTAAGTTCTGTCTGCACAAAGAGTCCCTTAGCCTCTATTTTTGGCTGATATTCTTGGCCCAGGGGGTCTCCATGGCCTGGTTTCCCTCCTCGGGTCACCAGTTCAAGTAGAGGGGCCTATGCTTGGAAGGGCCACACCAACGGACCTTGCCGGGACACGCAGTCACAGGCCTCACACCCAAAGGGAAGGCAGCCCAACCCAGACCCTCGAAAGAGGGCACCTCAGGGAAGGGGGCCTGGAAGCCAGGACTTAGAAAGAAACAAGAAAAAGAACTTGTCCATGAGGAGACTTTTGGGGTACCTGAGCCTGCCATGTCTCTGACCGCCTCGGGAATGGGGAAGGAGGGCACCACATGTGGCTCAAGACAACAGACCAAGGGTTTTGAATCAACAAAGGAAAAGGATTTGTAGAAGCGGAATGGCCTAACAGCGATGGCACCTGGAGTGAGCACTCCCTCACAAACCCACTTCTCCAAGAAACCAAGGACCTCTTGTGCCACAGCCGAGCGCAGGCTACCACGGCTTTCTGCCTCAGTTTCCCCTCGATGTAAAATGGAGCTATGATGGCACCTACCTCCTGAGGTGTTTGTGAAGATTAAATGAGATAACATGAATACAGGAGCATGAAGCAGGGTCTGGCTCACAGAGTACTCGGCGACTGTCAGATGCTGTTGCTGCCTCGCTACCGAGGGCACTGGAAATGAGTGTGAGGTTCGTCACACCTGAGGGACCCAGGAGGCTTCCTGGCAGAGGTGTGATCTGCCCTTGCCCTGGGAGGACAGCCGCCTGCGCTCTTCTGAGCCTTCAGGTTCTGGGCAACAGGGGCCCGGTAACCAGAGTCCCAGCCACCGCTGCTGAGGGCCCTGATGGCAAATATGCGTCACCCATTCTTTAGGCAAGAGACCTGGGGACCTGCCTCAGGTGGTCATGTGGGAAAAGTACGAATGAAGGACACCAGAGGTTGGGGACAGAGCCTGGCACACCACAGACACTCAACAGATGAAGGAATCGCTGTTCAAGTGCCGCATGGCACCCACTCTGTGGTAACCTAAAACGCCAGGATTGGGAAAGCAAAGGGCAAGCCGGGCCTGAGAAACCCAGACACACTCAGACATCAGACAGCATTTGGCCATCAGGACAGGGGACACCGTGACCTTGAAATCGAGGCCACTCCTGCCTCCACGGGGGGCAGCAGCCAATCCCAGGGTGCGGATGGGGCAGGACAGGTAAGTGGCAGCAGATAAGGCACACGCTAATCCCACTGGCCAGCGCAGAAGACAGGTGTTAACCTCAGGTCAGTACATCTTGGTCCTGGCCATGAACCTCAAACGCATATGAACTGCCAGGCCAGGAGCCACCGTAAGAGCCTCTCAGCATACATGACATCCTTACATACCAGCAGGGGCAGACACAGACTGCCCTGTGCCTCAACTTCCCCATCTGTAACACCGGTAATACGAATAGTACCTACCGTTACGAGGATTCAATGAGCTGACACAAGTAATAGCCCTCAGCAATACTCCTGGGGCCTCTGTGTGGCGGCGGGAAGGAGGAGGACTGGAAGTCAGATTGCACCCTGGCCTCCCCAGTCACTCCGTGGCTTCAACTTTATCTATTAACCAAGGATGGCCCACAGCCCTGCCTTCTGTGATCCACAAGGTTGTCACAGAGATCAAACATGACGCCATACACACAGGTGCTCCGGAAACTGCGGGGGGGTGGGGGTGGGAGTCCCTGTGTCCCCTGCATAAGCAAACCACTCACACTGCCAAGTGGAGGGTGACCAGAGAGCCAGACAGGGCCACTCTTCAAGGTCTGGGACCCACCGATATCTCTCAATTCACCCCCTGGAATCTGGATGAGGCCACTGTTTTACCCTTGTCCTCATGTCTCCCAAACAAGGAGTTTCCTGATCAATACCCCAACTTGTTCTTCAACCAACGCCACCTCTGAAGAGAGCCAGGCTGGCAAGAAGGCTCCTCCCACCCACTCCAGCAGCACCCCTTCATCCCGTCAGGAGAGGGGAAGGACAGAGGATACACACAGCCCGGAGCCAGGCCCCCTGCAGATCGGATCCTGGCTCTGCTGTGGAGAGCTGCGACCATTCTCTGCCTCAACCTCTCTGCCTGTAAAATGGCTTATACCTGGGTGCGGTATACCCTCCTGGATGCCAGCAATCCTCCTGGCACCTCCTGGCCAGGAGCTCACTAGGTAAAGGGCCAGGAGCCCTGTCCGGCATGTCATCAGTGCTGTGAGTTATCTTTTTGTGACTGTCTGCTTCCTTCCTGGAACTGTTAAGTAAATATTTTAATGCTTGGCAAGTGATTTTTCATATGTGTATAACCTTTGTCTAAAAGAAAGTTCGTGGGTGGGTTTTCCCTGTTATGAAAATAAGTAATATGTGATCATTTGGAAGAGGAAAAGAAAAAAGAAATTGTCAAAAACCACAAGGACATCTTGGCAGGCAGCCAGAAGCTGCTGGGTGTGCACAGCTGGGATCAGCCCAGTGAGACGGTGTCAGAGCCTGGCCCTCCCTGTAGGTCATCTCTGCCACTCAGCAGACCCCTTCTGGGGACAAAAGCAGCATGCCACCCGCCACAGGGCCACTCACCTTAAACCTCTCGGTGACACCCTCTGTGATGCTGACGGTGAACTCAGCAATCTGGGGAGGACGTGCTTTCCCTTTCTTGCGGTCAGGTTCATACTCGGTCTTAGTTTTCACGACCACCTTATCCAGGAAACAGAGAAACAAAAGTCAGATGCATTCAGACATATCTGCCCAAAGAGGGTGGGTCTGGGAACTCCCACGTTCAAAGTCACCATTTTGCCAGGAAGCAATTCACAAGAAGAATGAGAACAGCCACTATTTTTTGGAAATCTCCTCTGTGCCAGGACTTTCAGAGAACTGACCCATTAATCATCCTGCTAGCCATCCCAGGAGGGAAATATTATAACCGAGGGGCACAGAAGTTAAGCTCATTGGCCAAGGTCACGAGGCTCATAGGCGGCAGGGCGGGGATGCAGCCTGGCATCTGACTCCTAGCCCAGTGCTCCTTCCACCCACCAGAGCCAAAGCCTGGCTTGGCCCAGGGAGTTGGGAGGCTGCATCTGCTTTTTCACTAGCCTTGCTGTGCCACCATGGGCACAGAAGAGGAGGTCTGAGGGCACTGTCCGCATCCCTCCAGGACTGGCTGGAGAAGCTGGCCGCCAGCCTGCCAGGAAACAGATCCGGGGTCTTTGTCTCCACCCGACATCCTCCTCTCCCCCTGCCCCTGCCACAGCCCCCAAAGGGTCTCCCTGCTCATTCCCCTCCACCCCTTACTGTGAAGCAGAAGGATGTTTTTCCAACCTGGAAACCAGCCCTTGCATCTGCCCTACACCCCAGCAGCTTCAGATGGACCCAGGAAGCCTCCCGCCCTGGGACGCTCACAGCCCTGGCCTCACCGGCACTCCCTTCATCACTCCCCACACCCGTTGCCAGGGACTGTTTACTTCTCTGTCCCACTGGACTGGCAGGTGTTCAAGAGCAGCATCAAGGGGTTACAGGTCTCTAATCCCCAAACCCCACTCCCCAAGCCAGGCTCCAGGAGAGGCTGTTGGACTGGAGACAGCCAGCCACCCCCATGTTCTTCCTCCCCCGAGGGATGAGCCCCTGCATTCGGCTGTCCGTCATCCTCTCTACACGATGGTGGCGCCCAGACCAGAACAAGGAGACCCCAGCAACTGGGGATGGTCAGCCCTGGGCGGGCAGCCAGAGGACCTCTCAGCCTGCGCTGTGACCCCCAGAGCAGAGGAAGAACAGCAGAGATCATTCCAGATGTCACTGAAAAATGATCCCAAGAGCCATAAACCTTGTAATACTTGGCCCCCACCTGCCAACTCCTTTTCCCACAGTGCTCCTGCAGTGGAGGGGGGGGGGCTTGGCATGGCATGGGTTGGCCTGGGCACTCACTCCTGTGAGGCACACATTTCTTGAGGCAGTGGTTGAGTGTCACCCTGCCATCCTCAAACCCCAACTGGACACAATTAGCCATGTGACCTTGAGCACACAGGCCTAGACTGGCCCATGAATGGGAACAAGCTACTGTTGAGGAGGAGGAAAACCCATGGACAACTCCGCCCCACGTGGGGACCCCATCAATATTCTGTCGACCTGGACTTTATCCGTACCTGCCACTAACAGGCTAGGTGACCTTGGGCAGTTCTCAAACCCTCCATCCCTGCACTTCCACATCGGCAAAATGGGGGTAACATTGGTAGTGCCCTCATGGCAGTGTCAACTCATTAGAGGAATTTAAACCTGCGAAACTGTCAGAATAGTTCCTGGTGCAGAATAAGCGTCCAGCAAATGTCAGGGGAGGCCAGCCCTGACTCTGCTGCCAGCACCGTGACTGCTGTCACCGCTGCACCTCCAGCACCTCAGCACTCCATAAACGTTCTCAGCACAGAGTCCCGTTTACAACCCAACTGTGTCACCACCCCCCGGAAGCCATGTCACCTGGAGCAGGTGACATCACCTCCCTGAACTCTGAGTGTTAGCAACACGTTGCTCTTGCATGAGAGACGTCTGGCTCCAAGCAGGGTGGAGTAAGAGGCACTGCCAGAAACTTCTGCATCCTGGAGGATTGTAACCTTCAGCCCAGTGACCTTGGGCATGTCCCATAAATGCTCTGAGACTCAGTTTCCTCCTTGTGACCTTAGAAACCTCCTGGAAAATGATCCCAAGAGCCGTAACCATTGTACCCACACTCGGTCCTGGCTGGAAGGGGGCAACCGGCAGGGATGCTCCCGAGAAGAGAATGGTCCTGGGAGGAGCACCCTGCTGACTGCCCCCCTCTGGACACTTGCAGGGAGGAGACTCATCACCATTCCAAGCTGTCCAGGCTACTCCTGGTCAACCTGATTAGCTGATGAGGATTTCATACCTGCCTGAAAGGAACAGACAGGACGAGAGAGGAGGCTGAGGCCCAGCAAGGGAAATCGCCTGATAGAGGTGCTGCCTCAGCACACGGAGTTCCTGGCACAGGTGCTACTGCTCCTCAGCAGAGCAGCTGGGGTACGTGGCAGAAGGGGCCGTGGGAGCCTGGGGGCCAGGCCCTGCTAACTGGACAAGTCTTGTTGCCTAGACAGGGAGGGGTGAAGCAGAAGCTGAGGCCTCAGGCCTGCGGGGCACAGGTGTGGCCAGCTGACCCCCTTTCTTGAACTGAAACGCCTGCTGCCAGCCCCTTCCCTGCTCCAGCATCCCTCTCCCCATAACATACACAATAGAACTAGGAGGACACCTTCACCGGGTTAGGACCCCCACCGGGACACCGCCACCCCACAACACCCACCCTGTCAGCAATCACTAACTTGCTGGAAGGAAGGCAGAACTCTGACTCAGAGCCCCTTCACCAGCGACTAAGTGAGAAAATAAATAGAAAATCAGTTCCGGGAATTATTAGTAGCTGGGGTGTTTTGTATGCAGCAGCAAGATGCTGTGTTTATGGTCTCAGATGTGAGTTTACAGCACAATCGCCTAGACATGCAAAGATCTATTTACATTTTCAAGTATTAACTCTTGGAAATATTATTCTTAGCAAGTAGAAATTACTTAATTGGATGTTATATTCAAAAAGAGGGGATTCTTTAAATTCAGCAGAAAACACTTTGGAGAAAGGTAGATGAATGGTTGTTCCTAGTGACACCAACACTGAGCGAGCCCAGGCACTTATTTGGAGATTTCACAAAAGGAACAAAGAGGAAGGAGGCCCTGTGTGAGCGCGCACACCCACCCACCTGCACCTAGCGCCAGGCTGGCAGGGGCAGGTAGAAAGGGCCAGAAGAATTCAGCGCTGGGGGTGGGGGGGCCATCTGACCAAGGAGAGCGCTCCCTCGTCTCGGTGGGGCAAGTCAGGCTGAAACTGCCCCACCCGTGAAGGCACCAGAGCAGCCTCGCCCGCCCCTAGGTTCCCCACCACCACCCCACCGCCCCCTTTCAGATCCCCTGGGACCACGGAGCAAGGGAGGAGCGGGCAGCTGCGGGGCCAAGATCCTCTCGGAGGAGATTCCCAGGAAAAACGCGAGGGCATCTGGCCGCACCGCGTTGCACTGTCAGGACGAGGCTATCATCTAAACCAAGGCCCCCAACATCCCCCGATCCAGAATCCCGCGCGGGTACATTGTCCTCGCTGCGCTCCCTCCTGCCTCCCGAGCCCGCCCCCACTTCGTGTACCCAGCGCACGCGGCGCGTTTCTTTTGTTGCGGCCGCCGTGAGATTTGGGGGTGCACACAGGGCAACGTGGAGGGGCGGGGGGTGGCTTACCTTATCCGGGGGCGGGAACTGCAGCTGATTGACATCGAGGGGCGTCATCAGGGGAATGGTGTCGAAGCCATCCTCCAGCAGCGGCTGCTTGGTGCCCTTCTCCGCAAAATTGTTCCCCAACTTCACCATCTTTCCGGGAGCTCCGAGGCTGCAGCCTGCGGAGGGAGGGCCGTGAGGAGTCACCGCGAGCAAGACCGGGGACAGGGGGAGGCGGGCACCCACACCCACTGTCGTCCCGGATCCGCGAGCTCGCCAGCCCCGCTTCCTCTCCGGGAGGGGTTGTGGGGACGCGGCGGTCACCGCCAGATGCGGGGGACGGGGGTAGCTGTGTATTTCTAGACCCTCATCTCGCAGGACCCAAGCGCCGGGCGCAAGGGCGCACCGCGGCCAGGGGAGGGGGCGCCGCCCCAGCCCAGCCCCTCCAGACCCGGTCCCGGGTCCTGGGGCCACAGAGCCCTGGCGACCCGCCGTCCACAGCCCCGTCCCGCGCACTCGGGGAGATAAGCATCCCCCGGGCCCCGCTCCCCGGCCCGCAAGGTCTGTCCTCGGCGAGACCGGGTGCGGCCGGCCGCACTCACCCACGCCCGGCTCCGGCAGGTCCGCTCCGCGCTCCGAGCTCCGCGTCGCCTGCTCCTGCTCGCAGCAATGGCGGAGGAGGCGCCGCGCGCGGGCCCGGGCAGCAGAGCGAGCGATTGGGCTCCGCGGCCGCTCCCTCCTCCTCGCGCCGCCGCCTCCCTTCCTGCCGCTCCCGGGGGCTGAGTGCGCGCGGGTGGGTGCGCGCGTGTGGCCGCGCCTCCGCCTTGACGCAGCGCCCGCCCCGCCGCACAAAGGAGTGCGGGGCTGGGCGGGAGTGTCCCCAGGGACCTCGCGCTCGCGCCGAGCCCGGGGAGGGGACGGGAAAAGGGGAGAGGACGCGCCCCGACGGGGGTCTCGGAGCGGCGGAAGGTGCCCGGGGCGGGAGGGCTGCGGGCTGCGCCACCCCCGGGCGGCGGCCTGGGCGCAAGGCGCTTAGAAAGGAAAAGGGAGAGGTGGAGAGCCCTAGGGACGGAGCGATCCCCAGAGGTGCGGGGAGGTGCAGAGAGGGTCCCCGCCCGCAGCGCGCCGCGCCCACCTGGGGACCCTGAGAACGCTCTAGGGTTTGAGGGTATGGGTCCTGAAGGCGCTGGGCGGTGGCGGGGACCTGAGCAGAGCGCGCCTTAGCGCTGGGTTGGGGAGGGGGCGACCAAAAGAGGGCGCGTCCGCGTATAAAGGGGGTGCGGACCGACAAGGAGAGGTTTTCAGTGGTGCGCGAGGCGGGAGCAGCGCTCTCCCAGGGTTAGGGTGCGGGTGCCCCAGGCAGGACTGCCCCAGGCAGTGGGAGGGAAGGTGTTCTGGGCCAAGAGCGCTCAGTGCGCCGCCCCGAGGGAGGCGAAAGGTTCCTCCTGTCTGGTCGGAAGAGAAAGCGGAGGTCCCCACTGCAGCCGCCACCCTAGCATTCTGGGCACAGAGGAGGGGCCGCTGGGACGATACGGAGAAGCAGAGAGAAGCGGGGTGGTTTTAGCCTGACCTGCGCCCCCAAACCCCGAGCACGGCCGCTGTTGCAGGTTTCCAGAGAGGGTCTTGTTTGCAGACCTCCAAACCGTTCGGCCCGCAGGACTCACAGATGAGAGACTATGGGGTGTAGGGGCGAGGCCGAAATGGGAGTGGGGCCCGCGCGGGAGGAAGCCGGTTGCCGGGATCGGCACCCCTGGGCATCTGGGCCAGGAGCTGGGCCCCGCCAGGCGCTGGACGCGGAGGAGGCATCCCCCAAAGTCGGTATTTTCACACCCTTTCCAGGGATTTCCCCACGGCATGACGGAGGGTCCCGGGCGGGCGTTTTCCATCAGCCGACTGAGAATCCCGGAAATAGGCCAGGAACACAGGAGCAGCCACCGCCTTGAGCCCCAGGCACAACCTGAGAACTTGCCGCGGGTGCCCTGATTTCATTTTCTCCAGAGGGCCAGCCCTCTTTGACAGATGCCTAGTGGGTCCCTAATAACTAGCCCCAACTCTCCAGCCAGGGCCTAAGTGTGCCTTTGACCACAGGCCACCCCGGCCTGAACCCAGGCTCTTGACAGAGGCACCCCACCCTCAACCCAGGAAAAGCAGGCGTCAGACTCTGGCCCCTGCCACGGGCCTCAGGGACCCACGGAAGCCACCTTTCTGGCACTTCGATGCCTCCCTGCAGCAGCTGAAGAAGAGATTTCTCTCTCCACTTTAGAAATCTGCCCGGCCATCTGCCATAAGAGTGACTCGCTGGTCAGGAGAAACCCTTTGGGCTTAAGCAAGGCCATGACTTTTTCCCCATCTCACTCAAGCATTAAACAGCACCCAACACACACACGCCCCACACACTCCATCCCCACGCCGGGAGGAAGAAAGTAGAGGCCCTCCCTCTCCCTCAAAGGGTCTGTCAACTTCGGAGAACAGAGAGGCAAGAAGGACCCAGGTTGTCCCAGAGGTGGACGGTGGACAGTAGACAATCATGTTTCTGCTAGCTGGCTTTTTGTGCTATCTTGGGCCTTGGCTGGTGCTGGTCGTTGGGACTGTCGGACCCTGTGTGGTTTTCTTCCTCTGCTGATTGTGTCTGGGCCCCGTGAAGGGCATAGACAATGCAAAATGCATGAGACACACAGCCACCCACAAGGAGCTATAGACAAGGGCAAGTCTGCCAGGCACACTGGCCCTGTGGGAGGGAGTGGCGTCTGCCTCTTGCCAGGAAGGAGGGCATCCAGAGACTGTGGGTAAAGCACCCCGCAGGGGGGCCTGAAAGAGGTGTGTGCAGAGGGAATCGCTCCAGGCAGGGGAACAGAACGTGTTAAGGCACTGTGTCTGAGCTTCCTGCCATTGTCGGAACAAATTTGGCTTAAAACAACAGAAACGTATTCTCTCCAGGCTTTGGAGGCCAGAAGTCTCAAGTCTAGATGCCAGCGGGGCCTCACTCCCTCTACAAGCCGCAAGGGAGAGCCTGCCCTTTCCCCTTCCAGCTTCCGGTGGCTCCAGGAGTTCTTTGACCTGTGGCCGCATCATTGCAGTCTGCCTTCATCTTCCTCCAGTCACATCGCCTCCTCCTCTTCTCTGTGTCTCTTATAAGGACACTCATCACAGGATTTAGGGCCTGCTTGGGTAATCCAGGATGAGGTCTCCCTCTCAAAATCCTTAAGCCTATCTTTGCCATCTAAGATAATATTCACTCTTTCTTTTTTTTAATTTGAGATGGGGTTTCACTCTTGTTACCCAGGCTGGAGTGCAGTGGCCTAATCTTGGCTCACTGCAACCTCCACCTCCCAGAGTCAAGCGATTCTCCTGCCTCAGCCTCCCAAGTACCTGGGATTACAAGCACCTGCCACAACTCTCTGCTAATTTTTTGTGTTTTTAATAGAGACAGGATTTCTCCATGTTGGCCAGGCTGGTCTCAAACTCACAACCTCACGTGATCCGCTTGCCTGTGCTGGGATTACAGGCATAAGCCACCGCGCCTGGCCGTGTGGACATACCTTTTAAGGGCCCCCACTCAGCTCACTACAGGCATTAAGCTTGCAAGGGTATGGTGACTTGGAGAACCCAAGTCATTCACAGAGGGTGGCAGAAATGAGGTTGAAGACACAACCACCACCAAAATGGGGGTGGCTGAGACTGCAGGGTGGTTGCAGGTCAAACGGATGTCAGATATTTTCACAATGTACAAAAAGGGAAATCAATGGGATGTGGGCTCTCCCCAGACCAGTTTCATCCCAGCACCAACCATTTAAATTCCAAGTGCCACAGAAGATTTTTGACACATACTCAGTTTTTCTAAATGAGGCTTTTGGGAACGCTTCCAGTATTACTGATCTCAGACACAGACCCATCACTGCCTGTGCGCTTGTAACTCCCTCCCCACTCCCTCTCCTCAGGCACTGCTCTCTGACCCTGCCACTTGAAGTCCAAGCCTTTTAGCAACGTCCCTTGTCCCACTGGTTGAAGTCAGACTGTCGCAGCAAGAGGCGGTGTGACCCAGTGGCTAAGCCATGGTCCAGTTGTGAATCCTGCCTCTCTTCCTAGCACTGTGACTTCGGGCAAGCTGCTTAAACTTTCTATGCCTCAGTTTCCCTATCTATAAATGGAGATAATAGTGCCTCCATGATAGCAGTGTTGTATCAATGAGCTCTTCTTCTTCTCTTTTTTTTAGGTGCCTATTTTAGGTATTACTATTGCTTTGACCTCTTTTTTTTTTGAGACGGATTTCGCTCTTATCGCCCAGGCTGGAGGGCAATGGCACGATCTTGGCTCACCACAACCTCTGCCTCCTGGGTTCAAATGGTTCTCCTGCCTCAGCCTCCCAAGTAGCTGGAATTACAGACATGCGCCACCATGCCCAGCTAATTTTGTATTTTTAATAGAGACAGGGTTTCTCCATGTTGGTCAGGCTGATCTTGAACTCCCGAGCTCAAGGCGATCCGCCCCCCTCAGTCTCCCAAAGTGCTGGGATTACAGACGTGAGCCACCGCACCCGGCCTGCTGTGACCTCTAATTCTGTACTCCTGTAGTCTCTATTCTTAGCAGCCGGCGATTGAGCCAGGGCGAGGTGATAGACACTTTTCCTGGTGATGTGACTAGGGTTCAGAGTGACTAAAATGACTCCCCCTAGAGACTCATAAGCCTCTTTGCAGTTCAGAGAAGTCAAATGATGAGCCCCAGGTCACAGGCTTCCCTGCAGAGCTGGGATGGGCTACAGGCTCTAGGCATGCCTCCCACAACCAGCCAGATTGCCAGGGTGGGTGAGTGTCCTGCTGGATGGGAGGGGCACCACCCAGTGCCATCAGCCTATGGAAATTCGGTGACAGGCGATCAGCGGAGGTTCAGCTCTGTTTTTCTGCAGCCTGACCATATCAACCCAGAAATGCTTCATCCAAATGTCTTGTTTTTGGATTGAGATATAATTCGCATGCCACAGGTATCACCAATTTAAAGTATACACTAAATGGTTTTAGTATATTCACAAGGTTGAACAATCATCACCACTGATTTCAGAACATTTTCATCACCCCATAAAGGAACTGTATCCCACAGCAGTCTCTCTCCCTGCCCATCCTCGTTCCTGATGGTTTTAAGTTTCTCGCGTCCACTGCTCAATCCACGGAATCAGCCGGCACACTGACACTGACTGGGGAAAGACATTAGGCTCTGGATCTTTCTGCAAATGGGACAATCCATTTGCAATGTGAAGAATCAGCCCATGGTGGGTGAAGTCATCCCTGTTCCTCCCTAAACCCTGTACTCTAGCCAAAGTCTGCATTCCCCCAAGCGCCTGCCTCCAGGCCTTTGCAAATGCTGTTTTTCTTGACTAGATTGCCTTCCCACTTCTCATCCACTTTGCAAACTTGACCTAAAAATATTTAGGTCAAGAAATGTTGTCCCTGTCTAGCTGGAAGGAACCTGAAAGGAAACTGAGCGACCCTGAGGATCTTGCAAAGCCCAGACCCAATGTTGCCTCCTCTTTGAAGCTTGACCTTTCTTTATCCCTGGGTCTGGGTATTTACGTCTGTCTATAAATCACAGGCAAATTAGGCAGAACAACTTAATCTTTCATTCCTATATCCCCCTCCACCCCTCCCCACCATCTAGAGTGTGACCTAGTAATCAGGAAAGGTTTGCTTAATTGAATAGACATCCACTTATTTTACATTCACAATAAGCAAACATGTGAACCTCAGGTGTGTAAAGTCAACTTCAAGTGCATGGCAAGAAAATCAGGTCAGGCCCAGTGGCTCATCCCTTTAATCACAGCACTTTGGGAGGCTGAAGTGGAAAGATCACCCGAGCCCAGGAGTTTGAGAACCACCTGGACAACAAAGTGAGACCCCCAAAAAAAAGGAAGGAAGAAAGGAAGAGAAGGAAGGAGGGAGGGAGGGGAAGGGGAGAAAGAGAGAGAGAGATGGGGGAGGGGGCAGGGAGACGGACGGGGAGGGAGGGAAGGAAAGAGAAAATTAGTCAGGTGTCGTAGCACACACAGGTGATCCCAGCTACTCAGGAGTCTGAGGTGGGAGGATCGCTTAAGCCCAAGAATTCAAGGCTGCAGTGAGCCGTGGTCGCACCCTGCACTCCAGCCTCAGCAACAGGGCAAGACCCTGTCTGAAGTACCAAAAAAAAAAAAAAAAATTAATGGTCTAATTAAAACTGAAGACAGGTTGGCCTATGACATCAATGTGATACTCTCTTCTTAGAGTTGAGCTTACTGCAAAATGCTCATTTCTAGAAAAACCCAAATGTTAGTATTTAAAATATATAATATAGAAATGAAATCATAAAAATAGTTCCTACCGGTCTGCAGTGTTTTATTTACCTTTGTGTTTCCCAGGGCTTGGCAACGTGAGACACTCAGTAAATGGCTAAGGAATGAATGGACTCACTCCTTCGTTTTTACTAGGCAAATACTATTATGGGGCTGGAATCATTCGATGGCGGATGATGTATTTAAACGGAATTGTGTCTGCGTGTTTTGTCTGGGGCTTGGGGATTTTGTTTGTTGTTGCTGTTTTGTCTTAATGAACCCCTCAGCAATTCCTGATTTTCCCAAATTATTTCTAAGATTCATTTTGCTTTGGCTGTGAGGCACTTGACCCTGGGGGAATGTGAGCAAGAAAATGACAGCCAAAGCCTTTGGTGAAACGCCCTCTGTGGCCTGGGTTTCCTCATTGGGAAATTGACAGGGACGGTCACACATGTTTTCTTCTTTCAGCTCCAGGATTTGGTATGTAAGAAAAGACGGTTTACAAATGCTCCCCACTGGACGGCTAGTTTTGGATTTGAGATGAGAGGCTTGCAGCGCGGGGTGATCGACTGGCATAAGGGCAGCAGAAGCTGAGTTTTCTTTGGTTGGATGCCCACCTCCAAGATGCCAGCAACTCCAGGTTCCACTGGCCTGCTCGTTTCCCCCCACAACCAAGGCTATTTTCAAAGAATCCAACCTGTCCAACTCTTAATTAAGGACATTAGATAAAGATTTAGGTCAAGAAACGTTCTCCCCGTCTAGCTGGAAGCAACCTGGAAGGAAATCTAGCAACCCCGAGGATTTCCGTCAAGGAGAGGGAGGAGGGTAGGGAGGAGAAACAGCCCAGCCCCCAAACCCAGGAGTGTCAGGGTAGGGAGGCACGAGATGACTTTTTTTAACTTTTTTCTTTTTTGAGACAGAGTCTCGCTCTGTTGTTCCCTAGGCTGGAGTGCAGTGGCGCAGTCTCAGCTCACTGCAACCTCCAACTCCTGGGTTCAAATGATTCTCCTGCCTCAGCCTCCTGAGTAGCTGGGATTACAGGTGCCCGCCACCATGCCCGGCTACATTTTTTTGTATTTTTAGTAGAGATGGGGTTTTGCCATGTTGGCCAGGCTGGTCTCAAACTCCTGACCTCAAGTGATCCACCTGCTTCAGCCTCCCAAAGTGCTGGGATTACAGGTGTGAGCCATTGCACCCAGCCAGCATATGTGGACTTCTAAAAAGCACATCCAATATGCCTGTTTTTGGGGAGAGGGTCAAATTCAGAAGACAGAGCTCTACAAAGTCTTGCAGATTATTCCAAAGTTGAATAATCATCTAATTCACACCTTCTTTTTATACTTGGGCCAGCAGGGAGTAGGGTGTACTGTTGCCCGCCACTCAGAGGAGAAATGGAGTGTGTCCCTGGCCTTCCGCCTGTTCAGTCACCCCCAGTGAGCAACGGCAGGGGACCCAATAGGCCAAGCCAGACTCTGGTCACCATAGCAAAGACCCCAAGCTGCCGAGCCCCTCGTGGCCCTGCTGCACCGATGGTGCTGTGGGGGCCTCTGCCCTTGGCCCTTCAGATCCTGGCTCTAGGACACGGGCTGGGCTGGATAGACTATAGCCCCTGCCGTGGACCCCTTCGCCCTGTGGCCAGCAGGTGTTTGCTTCTGGCTCCCTCAGGCTGACCCTGTTCCTCAAAAGAAGTCACTCTTTGTCTGGGGGCAGTGCCTGGTGCCTGTAATGTCAGCACTTTGGGAGGCTGAGGTGGACGGATCACCTGAGGTCAGGAGTTTGAGACCAGCCTGACCAACATGGAGAAATCCCATCTCTACTGAAAATACAAAAAAGTTAGTCGGGTGTGGTGGCACATGCCTATAATCCCAGCTGCTCGGGAAGCCGAGATAGGGGAGTGGCTTGAGCCCCAGGTTGAAGGTGGAGGTTGCGGTGAGCCAAGATTGTCCCATTGCCCTCCAGCCTGGGCAACAAGAGTGAAACTCCGCCTCA
>NW_016107432.1:9008558-9024236 GCF_001604975.1 Cebus imitator
AAAAAAAAAAAAAGCCACTTCTCCTCCAAGGCAGCCTCAGCCCTTCCAGAAGCTGCCACACCCGCTCCCTCCTCCTGCTGGTCCAGGGGTGGCAATACTCACCTGCAGGCCCAGGCTACTGAACGCTTCTTCTGAGCCCTACACCTAGGCCATCTTTGCAGACAATTCTTTGAAATGCATCTCCTCAAATGGCCCCATTTGGTGTGGCCCCTGCAACCTCTTGGCATCTTGACTGGTACAAATGCTGAGGAGAACACTTCTTGCTCCCTGAAACTCCCCAGAGCCTCAAGGAAGAAACCCCTCTTTCACCATCCTCCGGTCAAAGAATTAGATGATGATGATGGTGATGATGAAATACTTTCCCTTTCATCATCTTGGTTTTTCTTAGCTTCACAAAAATTCTGAAGTAGAAGGGACAGGTACTGTTACACCCATTTTTCAGAGGAAGTAACAGCGATCATTGGTATAAATGACCATATTCATAGTATCTGTTGGGCCAGGCAAGGTGGCTCATGCCTGTAATCCCAGCACTTTGGGAGGCCCAGGCAGCAGATCACCTGAGGTCAGGAGTTCGGGACCAGCCTGGCCAACATGGCAAAACTTCATCTCTACTAAAAATACAAAAATTAGCCATGTGTGGTGGTGAGTGCCTGTAATCCCAGCTATTCAGGAGGCTGAGGCAGGAGAATCACCTGAACCCAGGAGGTGGAGGTTGCAGTGAACTGAGATCGTGCCACTGCACTCTAGCCTGGGCAACAGAGCAAGATTCCATCTCAAGGAAAAAAAAAGAACTCAATTGGAGGAGTGGACTCCCCAGCAGCCATGCAGCCCCTTGTCTCCCCAGCCCAGCCCTGCTCTGGACCCACGCTGGCTGAGAGGAGACAGAGCTATGCCTCTCTTTCCCTTCTCGACTCTCATAAAGGTGGGGAGGGAGGATCCCTTAACGCTGAATACTCTCCTCCAGTCCTGAGATGATGCCAGTCCTCATACTGGCCATGTGGCCTTGGGCAAAGTGTGCCCCCACCTCCGTTTCCCCTTCCATAAAATAAGGGGCTTGGACTAGAATGATAACTTAATTCCCTTCCCCTGAGGGGTCCTCCTCCCATTGTGTTCCCTGTCACGATGGCAAGAATGGCCCAGGATGAATCAGAACCAAAGTTACTGAGGACACACTGAGGTCAAGCAAGTGACCACACGTGACCTGGGGATAAATAACGAAGGCCACATAATTCCATTCCACCCTTCCCTGCTTTTTTCACAAGCAGTCCAGTGTCCCCCAGCACCAGCTAAGTACGAGGTTTCTAGCTTGTAGCAATAACTGGTATTAAATTATTTAGCCGGTAAATGATTATAAAAGCGCTTTGCCAAAGTAAAGAACCACAGAAAGGCCAAATTCTAATAACAGTAATACCACCATAGGCCTGAATTAATTACTGAATTTTTTAAAAGCCCACAGATGGATGAATGCAATTCATTTCATGCTTTGTGGAGCCAGGGTCCCTGGGAGAGTGTCTAAAATTCACAGGCTCCCCGGAGTGTGCTGGAGATCACACAGCGAGCGGCTGAACTGCATTGCAGACGTGCAGTGATGACCTAATGGGGCTTTTCCTTTTGGAATGCCTCCATCCGTGCAGCTGGGGCTGGGGCTTTGTGGTCACAGCAGAGTGAAATTGGCACGTAACCCCCCAGGCCAGCCCTGATCCACAGTCCCTGAGCACTCCTGCAACTTCTAGCCATGATATATATATATTTTTTAATGTCCACAATGTGTCACCTTTTCTCCCCTTGTTTCTTGGGCCCAGCTCAGGAATGAGGGTGGGATCCTCATGAGCGGATTCTCCAGAGATCAAATTTTTATCCCTCTAGGTCGAATTTTCCTCATTTTGGACCAGAGTCATTCTAAAATGCAGGGCACATTGTCCTGCCTTCCAGAACAGAGGATGTTGGAAAGAATTTCACCTCTTGTTGAAGAATCCCTTCAGGGGATTCTGAAGCACACTTGTGTTTCAGAATCATCGGTTCTGGATTTGTTCACTGGAATTCTGCAGAGTAAGCTATACTCATTTGTATACTTGGAAAATTGCCAGCTGGGTGTGATGACTCATGCCTATAATCCCAACACTGGGAGGCCCAGATGGGAGGATTGCTTGAGCCCATGAGTTTGAGACCAGCCTGGGCAACATAATGACACACCGTCTTTAAAATTTTTTTAAAATAAATAACTGGGTGAATTTAGTGGTGGAGCATATTTGTAGTCCTAGCTACTCAGAAGGCTGAGGTGAGAGTATGGCTTGAGCCCAAGAGGTTGAGGTGACAATGAGCTATGATCATACCACTGTGCTCCAGCCTGGGCAACAAAGTGAGCCCCTGTCTCGATTTAAAAAAATTAAAGGGAGGGAGGGAGGGAGGGAAAGGGAGGGAAGGAAGGAAGGAAGGAGAGAAAGAGGGGAAGAAGGAAGGAGGGAGGGAAGGAAAGAAGGAAAGAGAGAAGGAGTAGAGAGGGAGGGAGGAAGGGAGGGAGGGAGGAAGGGAGGGAAGGAAGGAGGGAGGAAGGGAGGGAAATTGCCTTTACTGGAAATGCTTAAAAACCAGATTTCACAAAACATGTAAATTTACTGCTTTCTTCTGAAAAATTAAGAGAACTCAAACAAAGACATTCCCATGTGGCAAAAATCAGCTCCATGGAGAGAATGGCTGCCCACCTCCTGCTCCCACTATTCCCTCACCTGCCTTAGATGTGAGGCTATGCCTCACTCACCTTGGCTGCCCAGCCTGCCTGGGCCTGTGGGCACTTGAGTGTGAGCCATTCATCCAGTTTAATAACTTGGTTTACAGGTGGAGAAACTGAGGCACACAAAAGGGAATCAGCATATTCCAGGGACTATGCAATGCTACCGTTTGCTGAATGACTGGGCCGCTCAGAAGCCTTTGCAGTTACTTGAGGCACAAGAAGCCCGTGGGAGGACCTGGGAACCCTGAGATCCTCAGGAGCTCAGCTCTGGAATGAGAAACTGTTGGTGGCACTCACAGTCCAAGCTGGAGAAGGGGAGGGTGGAATGAGGATACGGCCATGGAGATGGACAGGAAGGAGAGACACAAGAGATGGTCAGAGGATAGCCGCAAAAAACGTCAGCCAATAATAAGTGTTGACAAGGATGCAAGGAAAATTGGAACTCTCATACATTGTTGATGGGAATGTAAAATGGTGCAGCCACTGTGGAAAACAGAATCAAAGTTCTTCAAAAAGTTAGACAAAGAGTCACCCTATGACCCAGCAACACCACTCGTAGGTATACACTCAAGAGGATTGAAACATAGGTTCACACAAAAATGTGCACATGAATGTTGATGACAGCATTAATCATAATAGCCAACAAGTGGAAAAAACCCAAATGCCCATCCACTGATCAAGGGATAAACAAAAGTGTGGTCTAGCTGTGCAAGGGAATATTACTCAGCCATAAAAAAGGAATGGAGCACCGACACATGCTATAACTGGATGAAACCTTGAAACTATTCAACTAAGTGAAAGAAGCCAGAAAAAAAAGACCTCATGCTGTGTGATTCCATTTCTGTGAAGCATTCAGAAGAGGCAAATCCACAGAGACAAAAAACAGACGAGTGACGGGACTGAGAGGTGACTGCTGTTGGGTAGGGGTTTTGGGGGATGATGAAAGTATGCTGGAGTTAGATAGTGGTGACAGGTGCATGACCCTGAAGTAGACTTTTAAAAAATCCAGCAAATTCTGTGCTTTGAAACAGTGAGTTTTTACGGTATGTGAATTATTTCTCAATATTTTTCATTTTTAAATTTTTTAATAATTTTAGGCCATTTTAAGGACTTTATTTTTCGTTGTTGTTTTGTTTTCTTTTGTTTTTGTTTCTGTTTTTTGAGACAGAGTCTCACTCTGTGCTCCAGGCTGGAGTGCAGTGGTGCAATCTTGGCTCACTGCAACCTCCGCCTCCTGGGTTCAAGGGATTCTCCTGCCTCAGCCTCCCAAGTAGCTGGGACTACAGGCACGTGCCACCACACCCAGCTAATTTTGGTATTTTTAGTAGAGATGGGATTTTGCCATGTTGGCCAGGGTGGTCTCGAACTCCTGACCAGAGGTGTATCTCAATTTTTAAAAAGAGATGGTCAGAGTAAAATGCAGGGAGACGGATGGCAGGGATAAGGATGACTCTGAACTTGCAGTGACTGCGCCTGCTGTGGGCCTGTCCTGTGCAGGGGGTGGTCTGCAGACTTTGTCTCCTTTAATCCTCTCCCAGCTGTGGGAGTGAAGGAGGCACCCTCATTTGCCACGTGTTACCTGTGAGTAAACTGAGGCCCAGGGAGGTGATGCACTTGCTCAAGGTCACACGGCTGGGAGTCACGAGCCGAGCTTGGGTCTGTGGGTCTCCAGCTTTCTGTGCCTGCTCCTTTCTCCCCTCTGGCCTGTGAGTCCTGGGAGTGCAGAGAGGGAGCTCGTTCATTCCCCCAGACCCTGGCCTCCCATGGGGCCTGTTCCCCACCACATCCTCATTAGATGGTCCCTCAGTTGCATTGCAGGGACTGGAAACCAGCAAGAAATGGGGGGATACGGGCGGTCCTGTTCACTTTGTTCTCCGGCTCATCTCGGTTTCTGAAGATTGTTTTTAAACCTCCAACAGTGAGCCCTGAATGTGAAAGGAAAATGTAGTCCCAAGAAAAGGGGCACCTGTGCGTGCGAAATGGGAGGCAGTGCCGAGAGCACCGGCCACGTCGCTCCTGTGTCGCCCCTGTGGAAGGAGATGAGATTTATAAATGATACAGCTAATTGTGTTTTTCTACAAGATTAATTTTATTGTCCCATTATCTGCTCCTTCCGAGTCCATTCAGGGGTGGATTATGTCTTAGCTTTCATCTCTGGAGCTTTCATTAATAATTAGGTCACCTTTTAGCCAGCAGCCCTGGATGCCTCAGGCCAAAGAAACATTCAGCTGGGACAGAAACCCCTCGGGTGACAGCGCTCCCCCTGCTACTGTGGGTGCCTCCGTGCATTGGGGGAGATGGGTGCTTCCTCCAATATCCACTGTCAGGAGTGAAAAAAGCCAGCGGTTGTTTGGGGCTTACTAGGTTCCAGACCCTGTCTGGGGGCACCTTTTTGCGTGTGAAACCTCATGACTGCCTGTGTGGTCACCACTGTCGCCCCATTATACAGATGAGATGGCTGAGTGGCCCCTCCACAGGACTGCAGAACATGAAGTCACCTAGCCACCGATGTGAGCCCAGATGGCCTGCCCCAAAGCCAGCGTTGTCCCTACACTGTCACACAGATAACTCTCACTCCAGAATCTAGAGAGCTGGAGGGCGAAGTTCCACCCTCCTGAGATCTTAGAGATAAAAGATGCACCTAGCTAATACAGTCCATTGAACATGTTGACATTGGTTACCTTTTTTTTTTTTTTGAGACAGAGTCTCACTCTGTCACCCAGGCTGGAATGCAGTAGGATGATCTCGGTTCACTGCAACCTTCACCTCCTGGGTTCAAGTGATTCTCCTGCCTCAGCCTCCCAAGTAGCTAGGACTACAGGTGTGCCACAGCTGGCTAATTTTTGTATTTTTAGTAGAGACAGAGTTTCACCATATTGGCCAGGCTGGTCTTGAACTTCTGACCTCAGGCGATCCACCTGCCTCAGCCTCCCAATGTGCTGGGGTTACAGGCGTGAGCCACCGTGCCCGGCTGACATCTGTTACCTGTTGACATCGGCCCCATATTTTTGGTTGGTGAAGATGCATCAGGTGCTGGAGGAAGGGTTGGAGACGGTCGACTGAGCAGCAGCCATGAACCACACGAGCTCTAGTTCTTACCTCTGGTCATAACAGTTAAACCACATTTTCTTCTATCTTCCAGATAAAGTTACCGAGGTGCTGGGGCCAGACACTGAATGACTGGGACCCTATTTGGGACCCAATGCCGCATGTTGAGCATTTGGGAAGTTTACGGCTCTTCACAGTAAGTAACGCCGTAATGAACATCTTTGGACATAAACAAGTCTCTGTGCACATCTTTGATAGAAACTGTTGGTACAGGAACTCCTAGAAATGGAATTAGTGTTCAAGGGTATAAGGATTTTGATCTATTATCTAATAGAGAGCCTAGACAGCTAAATACTTGGCTTTCCAGACTCCCTTGCAAAGAGGGGTTCCAGGAGATCCGCTCTTGGCCAATGGGACTATATGCTGTCTTTGGGGTGTGGGAAGCTTTTGTCCTCCTACGGAAGACGGACATACAAGTCTGGCAGTATTCTTCATCCTTCTTCCTGCCTTACCTGTAAAAATGACACCTGGGCCAGGAGCAGTAGCTCACCGCTGGAATCCCAACACTGGGAGGCTGAGGCGGGCATATCAGTTGAGGTCTGGAGTTCGAGACCAGCCTGGCCAACATGGTGAAACCCCATCTCTACTAAAAATACAAAAATTAGCTGGGTGTCGTGGCTCATGCCTGTAGTCCCAGCTACTCTGGAGGCTGTGGCACAAGAATCGCTTGAACCTGGGAGGCGGAAACCCCTGATAAACCCATCAGATCTCATAAGACCTATTTACTATCACGAGACTAGCACAGGGCAAACCAGCCCCCATAATTCAATTACGTCCCCTTGGGTCCCTCCCACAACCCGTGGGAATTCTGGGAGATAAAATTCAAGCTGAGATTTGAATGGGGACACAGCCAAGCCATATCAGCCAGTGAGGAAAAAAGAAAAGCAATTCTATTAATTCCCAAACTATTGAGAAGAGAGGCAGGTGCAATAATTTATCAGGGGGCTTTGGGAACTAGGAGCGCAGTGGGCTCAGAGGTAGGAATGAGGGGTAGGAAGTAGGGCTGACCCCAATCGCTTCAAAGGGAGACATATACCAGCCTCTTCAAGATGCTGAACACCCCCTGAGATAGATATTTACTGCTCATGACAAACTCTGAGCACAGGCCATATCTTTCGGAGTGGAATTCAGTATTTGCTAATAAAACAGCACCGGTCAGAGACTGCCCAATGATACATTTGACAACCATGCCACCCCTGGAGTGTGTTGAACTTGGCTCTGGCCCAGGTCTCCCCAAGTGACCTGGAGGGATTCTCCAAAGCTCCGTAAGTCTCTTGTGTCAACAGCAAAAGCCACTTCAGTAGCAGTAGCTTCTGTCTTCCAAAAAGCTCACAAGCACGACATGTGACAAGTGGCAGAGTGGCATAAGGAAGATGATTGGCCCGGACTAAAGGCAACACGAAGTTTACTGGGCACTAAGCCAATTCCATGTTCAGTACTCTAAGGTGCATTATTATCTCATGATGATGTCACAAAGATGTCATCATCCTTCTTATTTTTGCTTTTTGAGACAGGGTCTCACTGTTGCCCAGGCTAGTCTCAAATTCCTGGGCTCAAGCAATCCTTTTGCCTCAGCCTCCCAGTAGCTTGGACTGTGGGCCCATGCTACCACAGCTGGCTTCAGTCCTCATCTAAGCCAAAGAAAACTTTGTTTCAGAGAGGTTAGGTAACTTGTCCAGGGCACACTGGAATTGGTTGACTACATTTTGTTGATTTTCACACCTATGTTCATGAAGAATCTTGGTTTGTAGGGGTTTGTTTCCTTGTTATGTCTGTGTCTAGCTTTGGTATTGGAGTCACGCCGATCTCATGAGATGAGTTGGGAAGTGTTCTATTTTCTCAAAGAGATTCTGCAGAGTAGTTATCATCCCCAAATATTTGGTAAAATTAGCCAACAAAACCATCTGGGCCTGGAAATGTCTTTATTAGATATCTTTAATTTTGAACTTAATTTCTTGAATAAATATAAGACCATTCATATGTTCTAGTTCTTCATGCATGAGTTTTGGTAGTCTGTAGATTTCAAGGAATTGGTTCATTTCATGTGTTGTCAAATTTATGATACATTAGTTCCTCCTCCTGCTGCTAAAAGGGCATACCCAAGACTGGGTAATTTATAAAGGAAAGAGGCTTAATTGATTCACAGTTCCTCAGGGATGGGAAGGCCTCAGGAAGCTTACAATTATGGTAGAAGGAGAAGCAAACACGTCCTTCTTCACATGGTGGCAGGAAGGAGAAGAATGAGGGTACAGTGAAGGGGAAGCCCCTTATAAAACCATCAGATCTCGTAAGAGCTAACTCTCTATCAGAGCAGGTTGGGGGAAACCACCCCTAGATTAAATTATCTCCACCTGGTCCCTCCCACGACACAGGAGAATTATGGGAACTACAATTCAAGATTTACTGGGGACACAGCCAAACCATATCATATGAGAGATGCTCATTTTATCCTGCTAATATCGGCATGATCTGCAGTGGTTACCCATCTTTCATTCTGGGACTTGGTAACAGGTCTTCTCTTTTTTCCTGGGACAGTCTGGCTAGAAGCTTCTCTCTCTCCCCCTTAGCAGTGGTGCTCCAGCCATCAACCTCCTTTCTCTTCCTCCAGCACGGTGACTCTCCTCTGAGCCTCAGCACTTGATGGCTTCACTCCTGTCCTACAGAATTTGCATATCCTTGAGTTGGGAGGGCCCTTCAGTGACCCCTTGTAGAGGCTCCTTCCTGGGTGCTTCTAGGAAGACTGGGTGGTGGTCGGTCTGCCTCCATGCACCTCTCATTAGAAGCTGAGTTTTCATATCGTGTCATTTTTTTCTACTTCTGGCAACTTTCCCATCAAGGGCAATAACTGCTACCACTTACCAAGCGTGGCAACATGGCTAGTTGGCGAAGAGCCTCATGTGTGACTATGGTGGCCACTCCCTATCACTCCCCTCTGCTGAGTGCTGGCCCCTTGGGCTCCAGGCTTACCTCCATGCCTTCTTTTCTATCACATTATGCTGGATGGTGCCAGTCCTGGAACCAGACTGCCTGATCAGAGCCCAGCTCTGCCCTAGGCCACCAGCTGTATGGTTTTGTGGAAGTTACTGAAACTCTGTGCCCCAGTTTCCTCGCCTATAAAACGGACCTAATACTAGCTTCACTTGGAATCATCCATGTGCTGGCACATAGCAAGAGCCCAGTGTCAGCTGTGAGTTTTAATCTTGTGCTAGCCCATCAGAGAGTGTGCCCCTGGCATTTCTCTTCTGCAGGCATTCTCAGCCTCCAACTGTTTTTACCTAGCTGTATCTTCTTTTCTAGCCTCTTCCCTTCGGGGTCACCCCAGGCAAGACATGTGCTTGTTCATCAATGCACCCTTTCCAGTGTGGGTCCCAAACTGGCCAGGAATCAGATTCTGCGTGAGAGGTGAGCTGTGTAGACACAGTGCTCTAGGGGTGCCTGAGAATCACAACAAGGAGGTTACTCATTAGGTCTCCAGACAGAAGAGCCCTGAGGAAGGGCAGGGAGAACATTCTAGAAGGAACAGCTCCTTGGCACATCTAAGCAGAGCTAGATGGGGCACATGGGAAGGTGAGGAGCTGATGTTGCCAAGGGAAGCAGAGGCCTTTAATGCCTGCTGTGGTCGGCTGCACCATGGCCCACAAGGGGATCCCAGTCCGAATCTGTGGAACCTATGGCTGTTACCTTATATTCCAAAAGGGACTTTGCAGCTGAGACCAAGCTAAACTTTTTTGGGTGTAAAACTTATTCTAGATTATCGGATGACCCCTGAATATAATCACAGGTGTCCCTATAAGAGGGAGGTTTGATGCAGAAGAAAAACTGGAGCAAGATGTGATGCTGCTGCCTTTGAAGATGGACAAAGGAATTGCCACCCGAGGAGTGCGAGGAATGTGAAGAATGCAGCTCCCGGAGCTGGAAACAGATTCTGACAGGGCCTCAGAAGTAGTGCGGTCCTGCCAACACCTTGCCTTAAGCCCCATGAAACTCATTTCAGGTCTCTGCCCTCCAGAACTGCAAGAGAATACATTGCTCTTATTTTAAGCCACTGAATTCGTGCTAATGAATTTGTTACAGCAGCCACAGGACACTGATACACCAGGCTGGATGATATGGTTTGGCTGTGTCCCCACCCAAGTCTCATAGTGAATTCCCACATGTTCCAGGAGGTACTTGGTGGGAGGTAATTGAATCGTGGGGGCTGGATTTTCCCATGCTGTTCTCATAATGGTGAATGAGTCTCACAGGATCTCATAGTTCTATAAAGAGACATTCCCCTGCAGAAGTTCCCTCTCTCTGCCGGCTGCCATCCACATAAGAGGTGACTTTCTCCTCCTTGCCTTCCACCATGACTGTGAGGCCTCTCCAGCCACATGGAACTGTGAGTCCAGTAATCCTCTTCCTTTTGTAAATTGCCCAGTCTTGGGTATGTCTTTATCAGCACCATGAAAACGGACTAATAAACTAGGGAATTTTTAACTTTCTCCCAGGCGCACATAACCCAAAAAAGTTCTGAGCAGGAGTGTTTTAAAATACAGTGTATTCAAAGGACATCTGAGGTCCCTGAAGGCCCGCAGATCAGGAGACGCCTGCCATTAAAAAGATAATTTCATGGCTGGGCACAGTGGCTCACGCCTGTAATCCCAGCACTTTGGGAGGCCAAAGCGGGTAGATCACGAGGTCAGGAGTTCAAGACCAGACTGGCCAACATGGTGAAACCCTGTCTCTACTCAAAACACAAAAAATAAGCTGGACATGGTGGCACGTGACTATAATCCCAGCTACTTGGCAGGCTGAGGCAGGAGAATGGCTTGAACCTGGGAAGTGGAGGTTGTGGTGAACCAAGATTGCACCACTGCACTCCAGCCTGGGTGATAGAGCAAAACTCTGTCTCACTCACAGTTTCCAAGAGGAGGTAGCAGGCCATGCCGGGGCCACACAGAAAGCATGATCGCAGATGGGAGGAGGATGCAGAAGGGAGCCGTGAGTGGGGACTCTGACTGTGATTGCTGCGGGACAGAATCAGCAGACAGGGCAGGCGGGCTTAGGATTGGCCAGTTTGGATAATTGCAGCTGCTCCAGGCCACAAAGCTGTCCCTTTTTTGTCTGGTACCCACCCTGGGCTGATGAGAACAGGTAGATGTGGCTGGAGCAGTAAAGCCCGAAAAAGCAGGTGGCTGCAGTGCGGACCCTGGGTTGGTTGGTTTGTATCTGAAAAGTGGCTCTACTCAGAAGAGGACTCCTCTGAGGAGTGGGGGAGTGACGAGGGAGGTAGGAGGTCAGGCAGGGTGACCTAAGCACAGTATCAGGTTGTTCAGAACAAGGCCTTTCGGGCTCATGCATGGAGGATGGATGTTAGTGAAGTGTCAAGAGGCTAGAAACACACGTGACACCAGGTGTAATGCACTCAAGTGTATCTCAGCAAAATCACTGTGGTAGCAGGATGGACAGACCCCCTCTGGTGGCTGAGCAGGCACAGAGGGCCGTGTATTCAGTAGGTGCATGTATCAGACCTCCTGCGCGCCTGTCCCCAGGGCGTGGGGTTGCAGCAGAGGATGAGGCTCAATGGTAGGGCCACCAACGAGGAGATGGAAGGAGACCTCAAATTCACCTCCCCAAGGAGGGCAGGGCTGGGGTTTTTCAGGGTTTTGGGGTGCACCAACGTGTGGAATGGTTGATTGCTGGAAGAGCGCAGGGTGAAGCCATGGAATGTGGGCCAGGGAGAGGAGGCAGCTGCGTTCTCCTGCCCTCCCATTCCCCCCATTCCTCTGCAGGGGGGCTTCAAACAGCTTGCTGGAATTCAAGGTGTGAAAAGCATCTTAAGTGATTTTTAAACAAAAGCCTGATGATTCAAATGCCACAGACAGTGTAGTGTATTAGTCTGTTCTCATGCGCTAATAAAGACATACCCAAGACTGGGTAATCTATAAAGAAAAAGGTTTAGGGTGGGCACAGTGACTCACACCCATGATCCCAGCACTTTGGGAGGCTGAAGGGGGTGGATCACCTGAGGTTAGGAGTTCGAGACCAGCCTGCCCAACAGAGTGAACCCTGCCTCTACTAAAAATACAAAAATTTAGCAGGGTATGGTGGCAGGCGCCTGTAATCCCAGCTACTCAGGAGGCTGAGGCAGGAGAATTGCTCGAACCCAGCAGACAGAGATTACAATGAGCCAAGATTGCACCATTGCACTCCAGCCTGGACAACAAGAGCAAAGCTCCCTCAGCAAAAATAAAAATAAAAATAGCTAGGCGCAGTGGCTCACGCCTGTAATCCCAGCACTTAGGGAGGCTGCAGTGGGCGGATCACCTGAGGTCAGGAGTTCGAGATCAGCCTGGCCAACATGGTGAAACCCCATCTCTACCAAAAATAAGAAAATTAGCTGGGCGTGGTGGCAGGTGCCTGTAATCCCAGCTACTCAGGAGGCTGAGTCAGGAGATTTCCTTGAAGCCAGGAGGTGCAAAAAGAACGAAACTCTTTTTTTTTTTTTTCCTGAGACAGGGTCTCGCTTTGTCACCCAGGCTGGAATGCAGTGGCACAATCTCGGCTCACTGCAACCTCTGCCTCCTAGGTTCAAGTGATTCTCCTGTCTCAGCATCCTGAGTAGCTGGGACTACAGGCGCCTGCCACCACACCCAGCTAATTTTTGTTTTTTGGTTTTTTTTGAGACGGAGTTTCGCTCTTGTTGCCCAGGCTGGAGTGCAATGGCGCGATCTCGGCTCACCGCAACCTCCGCCTCCTGGATTCAGGCAATTCTTCTGCCTCAGCCTCCTGAGTAGCTGGGATTACAGGCATGCGCCACCATGCCCAGCTGATTTTTTGTATTTTTAGTAGAGACGGGGTTTCACCATGTTGNAGCAGGATGGACAGACCCCCTCTGGTGGCTGAGCAGGCACAGAGGGCCGTGTATTCAGTAGGTGCATGTATCAGACCTCCTGCGCGCCTGTCCCCTACCAGCCCCTCCCGGAGCTGCCTTTCCCCTCCCTGCCCCAGCCTGTGCTCTGCCCACTCTGCCGTCTTGTGGGTGCCCCCCAGCGCCCAGTGGCCCTTTCCTCCGTATGAACTCCTGCTCATCCCTCAGGGTCAGTGCAGATGCCACTCTCCCCCGGAGGAATCGGCCTGACAGCACCCGCTGTGCATACACGGCTCTCCCCATGCATTTACCACATGTCCCTGCCATGCTGGGCGCTTCTCACAGATCACTGGGTTGGCATTGATGCAACTGCCAACATCCAGTCATTTTTTGATCTACAAAAAAATGGCAATTCAATACAATTCGACCTAAATCCTTCAATTAATTCTCAAAATAATTGTGTAAGTTACGTGCTCTGTACCAGTGAGGAAACTGAGCCAAGATAATTTGGGAATTCAGTCACAATGCTCACATTCATTTTCTGTGGCTACCATGACACACACCGTGGCCTGAGTATGTTAAAACAACGCAGATTTATTCTCTGACAGTTCTGAAGGCCAGAAGTCTGAAATCAGGGTGGGAGCAGGGCCACCACCCCCAACAGCTCTAGAAGAGCATGCCTCCTTGCCTCTTCCAGCATCTGGCCGCCATCAGCAGCCCTGGGCTTCCTCAGTTTGTGACCGCACCCCTCCGATCTCCGCGCCGGTCAGATCTCAACACCCCTCTGATCTCCATGACCCTCTGATCTCCGTACCCCTCCTGATCTCTTCACCCCTCCAGTCTCCGCACCCCATCTCCACACGGCCTTCTCTTTGGTCTCGCTCTGCCTGTCTCTTGCAGGAACCTTATTGTATTTGGGAATCCGCCTGGATGATGCCGGCAGATCTCCACTGGAGATCCTTCATTGATTTGTATCTGCAAAACCCTATTGCCAAATAAGTTAGCTGACATGGTTAAGCTGTGTCCCCACCCAAATCTCACCTTGAATTGTAGTAATCCCCATGTATCAAGGGTGGGACCTGGGGGAGATAACTGAATCATGGGGGCAGTCTCCCCCATGCTGTTTTCGTGACAGTGAGTGAGTTCTCACAAGATCTGATGGTTGTTTTTTGTTTGTGTGTGTGTGTGTTTGTTTTTTTGTTTAAGACAGTCTCACTCTGTTGCCCAGGCTGGAGTGCAGTGGTGTGATCGCAGCTCACTGCAACCTCCATCTCCCAGTTCAAGTGATTTTGCTGCCTCAGCCTCCCGAGTAGCTGGGATTACAGGTGTGTGCCAACATGCCCAGCTAATTTTTGTGTTTTTAGTAGAGACTGGGTTTTGCCACCTTGACCAGGCTGGCCTCAACTCCTGACCTCAGCTGATTCCCCCGACTTGGCCACCCAAAGTGCTGGGATTACAGGTATGAGCCACTGCACCAGGCCAGAGATCAGATGGTTTTATAAAGGGCTTCCCCTTTAGCTAGGCTCTTATTCTTCTTCATGCTACCATGTGAAGAAGGATGTGTTTGCTTCCCCTTCTGCCATATTGTAAGCTTCCTGAGGCCTCCCCAGCCATGTGGAACTGTGAGTCCATTAAGCCTCTTTCCAGTCTCAGGCAATCCTTCATAGCAGCATGAGAACAGACTAATCAAGTGGCACTCGCAGGTTCTAGGGATTTGAACACAAACACATCTGTTTAGGGGCCACCATTCAACCCACTACAGCTCATAAGTGGCGTCATCGGCTGAGCCTAGGTGTCTACAACCGCAGTGCTGGTGTGGTTAGGACTTGCTTTCACACCACTTCCCCACTCGACATGCATGTGTCTGTGTAACACCTGCCCTGCCCCCACATGTGGACCTGGCTTTGGTCACGTCCAAGCTCCAGATCCCAAATCATCTGGAAGCCTCTTTCTTACTGTCCCAAGTGTTTCTCCACATGTCACACACTCGGGAGGGTTTTCTTACGTCTTTAATTTCTCAGCACAAAACAAGCCTAAAGTAAGCACGCACTGCTTCTTGTCAAAAAATGCTGAAAACCATGTGTAGGAAGGGCCTGTGTTGACAAGGGTGTGAATATCCTGGTGTCAAATGGGGCAGTTCCACATGCCGGGTTCTGTGCAGGATGCAAAGCTGACCCTGGCTGATTCATGCCGTGGGCAGCTTACCCGTGAGCGGCTGTGCACAGCCTACCCAGAATTAGCTGTGAACCCCGAATATCTGAGACAGGTGTCAGTTAATTTAGAAAGTTTATTTTGCCAGAGTTGAGGACACACACCCATGACACAGCCTCAGGAGGTGCTGACGACATGTGCCCAAGTTTGGTTTTATGCATTTTAGGGAGACATGAGACATCAATCATCACGTGTGAAATGAACATTGGTTTGATCCAGAAAGGTGGGACAACTCGAAGCAAAAGCCAGACCTGAAGTGGGAGGGGGCTTCCAGGTCCTAGGTAGATAAGAGACAAATGGTTGCATTCTTCTGAGCTTCTGATTAGCTTCTCCAAAGGAGGCAATCAGATATGCATTTAACTCAGTGAGCAGAGGCGGCACTTGGAATAGAATGGGAGGCAGGTTCGTCCTAAGCAGTTCCCAGTTTGACTTTTCCCTTTAGCTTAGTGATTTTGGGGCCCCAAGATTTCTTTTCCTTTCACACAGCGGCTGTCTAGAGTGAGAGAGCTGAGTGGGGAAATCATTTCGAGGATGAGAACCAAGACGTTGTTTCCTGCTGGCCTCACTGAATCCCCTCAGTGTTCTTTCGCAAAAAGTCTTATCCCCCCTTGAAGGAAGAAAGTGGTTCAGAGAGACTGGAACGTCCTAGGTTCGCCGCCCCGTGTGTGTGGCAAGCCAACATGCCAGGGCGTGGGGTTGCAGCAGAGGATGAGGCTTAATGGTAGGGCCACCAACGAGGAGATGGAAGGAGACCTCAAATTCACCTTCCCAAGGAGGG
>NW_016107432.1:9025385-9032538 GCF_001604975.1 Cebus imitator
CCACCATGCCCAGCTGATTTTTTGTATTTTTAGTAGAGATGGGGTTTCACCATGTTGACCAGGCTGGTCTTGAGCTCCTGACCTTGTGATTCACCCACCTTGGCTTCCCAAAGTGCTGGGATTACAGGCGTGAGCCACTGCACCTGACCAACAAGAGCAAAACTCTGTCTCCAAATAAATAAATAAAATAAAAAAGCGGTTTAGTGGACTCACAGTTCCACGTGGCTGGAGAGGCCTCACAAACCTGGCAAAAGGTGAAAGGCACGTCTTACATGGCAGCAGGCAAGAGAGGATGAGAGCCAAGTGAAAGGGGTGTCCCCTTATAAAATCGTCAGATTTCATAAGACTCATTCACCACCATGAGAACAGGATGGAGGAACCGCCCCCATGATTCAATTATCTCCCACAGGGCCCATCCCACAACATGTGGAAATTATAGGAGCTACAATTCAAGATGAGATTTCTGTGGCAACACAGCTAAATTACATCCTGTAGGATCTCTGTAGGAACAGTGGGGATGCAAATCAGTTCTTAAACAGTCTTATGACCCTAATGTCAGAAATCCTACCTCCAGGAACAATGGGTAGTGTCTAGCGCTACATGCAAATGGTCAGTGTCTAGTGCTACGGGACTTCTAACGACGGGGAATGGGGCCAGAGTGCAGCCTGATAAATGCTTAATTATAACTAGATTTCTGTGCAGAATTCTTATTAACCCCATGAGGACAGTTTCAAGGCTAAGTAACTCAGTCAAGGTCATACAGCCACAAGCAGTGAAAGTGAGTTTCGAACCCTTGTGCCTTTAACTCTACACTGGATTGGGATCAACAGGGGAGTGGACTGAGATCCGGAAAGATGGTCGTGAAACTGACAACCGTACAGAGCTTGAAGGCTCAGGCTGCGGGGGTGTGGGCTGGGGTGCAGCCCACCTTAGAGGTTAAATGTGGAAGCTGCAGAACAGCCACAGCCTGGGAGGATGACAAACCATAGATTCTGTACCGTGGGGCAGCTGGGCTGAGGCTGGGGGCTTTTCCCCGCTGCCAGTCCTGTGTTTCACTGGCAGGTCCTCCCCAGGAGCCTGCAGCATTATTGCCTCACAGACAATAAATTAGGGTCTTTAAACCATAAAATTGGCATTTGGACTCTAGTCATGTGCGAAGGGCTCAGCCTGCTTCTGCGAGCTGCGAAACAAAGTGTCCTTGGTTATGAATAAATGAGGTCCTTCCCCCTTGCAGCGGGGACAGGCAGCTGGGGCGATGTGCATGATTCCAAAGTAGGAAAGGAAGAGCAGGGGGTGCAGGGTGATTTCAGGAGGCAGCGACCTGACAGTTTATTTATTTAACAACACTTAGGTAACACTACCTTCAAGCCAGGCACATTCTGTGCTTTACACAGATTAGTTCATTTAATCCTCCGACGCCCTTGGAGAGGGAACTGTTATCATCCCCATTTTACTAAGAAGAAACTCAGGCACATAGAAGTCATTTGCCCAAGATCATGTAGCCAGCATGTGGCAGCAGCGTGACCCAGGGGGCCTGGCTCCAGAGTCCTTGCTCTTCTTCTCCATTGCTGTACGGCCTCTTCATTTCGTGACTTTCTCTAAAGAAGGTCAAATTCATGTGGGGGCCTTGAACCCTGGGTTAGGAGTTTGGCTTCGCCTTGGGTGACGAGAGCCTCTAGATGCTAAAATGATTGAAGGTGAAGTGTTGCAGCTGTTGTAGGCAGCATTCTGGCAGTTCTGCAAAAAAAATGAAGCTTAGAGTTACCACATGATCCGGCCACTCCACTGCTAGATATGTACCCCAAAGAGCTCAAAGCAGAGACTCGAACACACATTAGTACACAGACATTCTTATTCACAGTACCCAAAAGGTGGAAGCAACCTGGGTGTCCATCCATGGATGAATGGATAAATAAAATGTGATCGGTTGATACAATCAAATATTGTCCAGCCTTAAACAGGAAGGAAATTCTGACACATGTGCCAACATGGATGCATTTAGAAGCCCTTAGGCTAAATAAAGCAGTCACAAAAGGAGGTACCTGGCAGTCAAATTCAAAGAGACAAAAAGTAGATTAGAGGCCACAGGGTCTGGGGGAGACCAAAAGGGGTTTCTTGCTTCATGGGCATAGAGTTTGTGTTTGGGGTGATGAAAAAAGTTTTGGAAATAGACTGTGATTATGGTTATACAACACTGCGAATGAAATTGATACCAGCGAATGGTATTACCAAATGATAACATGAAATGACAGATTTTATGTTATATATATTTTTCACCTCGATTTAAAAAACCCATGGAGTAAAAGCAATTATTGTTGTGGGAAGTAGAAAAGTGCCTTTTTAAAGTGTCCTTTCTTATTAAAGAATAAATCATAAGTGTGCTAATAACTCTTTGTTAAGTCCCATCCTATGTAGCTGTTAGACATGCCATGCTTACAGGCACTAGTACATTCTATGTCCTTGTACTTTAACCAAGATACCTGTGCTGGACATGCTCACAGGCATGTCCCAGCTCTCCATTGCTTTTCCCTATTTAGAAAAGTTTTAAGTTGTTGGCCAATCGGGTTTTAGTTTAAACTGTGAGGTCTGGCTCCAGCCAATGGAGATCAGAGACAGCAGTAAGGACGACCCCAAATGAGTAAGGAATAAATTTGTGTGTTTTCCTTTGTCCATTGCACTCTTGCGGCAAGATGGCTAGTGAGGGTACCCAGCCTGCAGTCCAGGAAGTAAAATTGCGTTGCTGAAAGATCCTTTGTCTCAGTGCTAATTTTTCTTTGTGGCACCAAGCATCTATTTCCAACAATTGTCTCCATTTTACAGTTGTGCACACAGGGAGTCAGGAAGGGGTAAGACCTAAATAGCACCCTGCAGAGCACATTTGTCCGCATTAGAAAGGTCTCTGCAGCTCCAACTGGACAAGAGCCCTCTGCCAGAGCAGCCAGGGCTGAGGTTGTGCGGGGGGACAGGAGGCAGAGCAAAAAGGTGCAGGGAGTGTGGGAGAGTGCTCCTGTCTTCTAGCAGCTCACAGGGGTGCCCCTGTGCATCCGCAAGAGCTCTGTGTGGGGGTGAGGGTGGAGGCTGCGGGGATGCACTCTCCATAGAAGGACCCAATTTACACTGAGGGAATGTGTTCCAAGCAGGAGGAGATCTTGCCCCAAAGGCAGGGAGGGATATTTACATGTTTGCCCTTATCTCCTTAGGTTGACTTTTCCTGAATCACAAAGGCTCAGGAGGAGGGAGGAGTGGAGAAAGAATACCTCTTGGGATAAAGAAGGCCATTGGCAAGCAGGCATTTAATGGCAACCACTCCATTTAATCTGGTGAATATGATGCTGCAGATGAGGTGACCATTTTTCCTGACTGTACAGAGAAAGCCCAGCCTTATAGTCCCAAGGAGGCCCCAGAACTGGCATCTAACAGCCATGGCCCTGTGTGGGCAAGGGGTGCTAGGGGTGGAGAGGGCTTGGCCAGGGATGTTCTGAGCCCCTGGGAATGCTTGGTCCACCAGCAGGCCTGGGGGTCCTGTTCCCCGAGCTGTGACGCGGGCCACGTCTCCCCTTCTTTCCCAGCATCCTCCACCACAGACTCGCTGCCCCTGCAAGACTGGCTGGCCACAGTGCTGTGCTGTTGGTAGGCTGGTCCCCTGACTTCCTAAAGAACAGCCTCCACCTCATCCAGCCACTGTGCCCCTCTGTCACCTTTTCTAGAAAGACCACCCAGGCCTACAGGGGGAGTCAGCTGCCCCTCTTCTCTGTCTCTGTCTCTCCTATTGCCTCATTAGAGGGGGAACCATTTCCAAGGGTGAACCCACGTCCGTTATCTCTGGAACTTCTCAGGCCTGTTACATGGCTGGTATAAAATCAATATTGATTGAAGTGAATTGGATTAAAATGAAACACTGAATAGAAATGAAATGAATCTAAATGAATTATAAATACACTGACTACAGGTGTATGTAATGAGTTGAAAGGTGACCTCCAAAAAGAAATGGCCATGTCCTAACCCGTGGAACCTGTGAATGTAACCTTATTTGGAATAAAGATCTTTGCAGACATAATCAAATTAAGGATCGAGATGAGATCATCCCAGATGATCCTGAACCCCAAATCTAACGATGAAGCTGAGCGGCCGTGGACAGACCTCGCAAACGCCAGACTGGGAAGGAAGTGGCTTTTTATTTGGTCGGGAGTCTTGGCAGACTTGCATCTTAAGAGCCAAGCTCTCCAACAAAGAAAACCCTAGCCCTTTTAAAGGCTTACATCTGGAAAGTACATGTGAGAGGGCCGTGATCCGTGCAGTAGGCGTGGGATACGTGACTAGGTGGGGGTTTGAGCAAGATTGAGCGAGAACAGTGCTTTCCGGAGAGCGTTTCTCCATATTATGCCTGCGATCTATAGTTAGGAGTGCCATTGCGGGCGGGTGGAGGTGTTAATCTTTAACCTCCAGACCGGGTCAGTGGCACCAGCCGACCTTGCCACTGACCTCATGCCTGCTATGTCTCAACTTTCACTTCTCCTTTTGAAATGCAAGGCTAAGGGAAAGTGGTCTTAAAAGGAAGGGGTCTCCTTCATCACCGACAGTGACCTTTTAAAAGACACACACAGAAGCCGGGCACAGTGGCTCACGCCTATAATCCCAGCACTTTGGGAGGCCGAGGTGGGTGGATCACGAGATCAAGAGATCGAGGCCATCATGGCCAACACAGTGAAACCCCGTCTCTACTAAAATAAAATAATAAAATAGCTGGACGTGATGGCATGTGCCTGCAGTCCCAGCTGTAAGGCCGGTTGTCTAGCCGGGAGGTCGGACACACCCACCTCTGCACGCAGCACCTGACTCTGCACCCGGCACCAGGCTCTGCACTCAGCACCTGACTCTGCCGCATGGCTCCCCTGGAAGGCCAGGCTGATGCAACGTGGCCGGCTCTCACACCGGAAAACCCGCCCAACAACCTGCCAACCAATAGCGGCCCACCCTATCCCAATCCCACTTCCCTGGAGCCAATCAGAGCACCCAGCTGTTGCTCGTTCCTCACAGCCATAAAAACCCCACGCCCGAGGAAGTCAGCTCGACTTCTCTGGCCCCCTTTCCCCGGAACCATGGAAGCTTGCCAGGGAGCTGACTAAATTGGCATTTAATTTTCTTATACTGGCCTCAGTTTCCTCATTTTAAACTCGGCAATAACCCTTACACCAGCTACTCAGGGAGGCTGAGGCAGGTGAATTGCTTGAAGCCAGGAGTCGGAGGTTGCGGTGAGCCGAGATCGCACCCCTGCACTCCAGCCTAGTGTCTGGCAAAAGACCAAGATTCTGTCTCTAAATAAATAAATAATAAAAAAGGAGACACAGATAAAGAGAGGAGAAGCCCACATGAAATGGAGGCAGACATTAGAGTGAGGCAGCTGCAAGCCAAGAAACTCCCAGAGCCACCAGAGATTGAAAGAGGCAAAGCATTGTCACCTACAGCCTTTGAAAGGAAATGTTAACCTTTAAAAATGAGATCCAGAAAATATGATTGAGTAGAGTTTATTCAAGTGCAAAGCTTATGGATGGCTACCAGGGAAAGCACCAACTCCAAATGAATGGGGTCAGAGTTTCCAACATGGAGGAGTTAAGGTTTCAATGATATGGGTAGACAAGTTCCAGCAAGATTACGTCAGCTACCATACAAGGCCAGGTGCATACACCACAGCAGTTTGATTGGTTACAGATTGCTTCATACCAAGGAATATTATTTGTTTATATTTTTTGAGACAGAGTTTCGCTCTATTGCCCAGGCTGGAGTGCAATGGCGCGATCTTGGCTCACTGCAACCTCCGCCTCCCAGGTCCAAGTGATTCTCCTGCCTCAGCCTCCCGAGTAGCTGGGATTACAGGTATGTGCCACCACACCTGGCTAATTTTTGTATTTTTAGTAGAGACAGGGTTTCTCCATGTTGGACAGGCTGGTCTCGAACTCCTGACCTCAGATCATCCTCCCACCTCGGCCTCCCAAAGTGCTGAGATTACAGGCGTGAGCCACGGAGCCCGGCCCGGAAGATGACTTCATTACTCCATGAGGAGGGGCAGTGATCTGAGGCGGTCTTATCTCTGGTAGTGCTTGGGTCTTCTTAATTACTAAGAAGAAATAAAGGTAGAAGTTGCAGCTGCAGCCCATGTGCCTGAGGTTGGATAGCCACATTTCTCTCAAAGCTCAGGTTAATTCAAGGTTGCAACAGCTTTAAGCTTGAGTTATTTAACTCCATATTTCCCCCTTTTCATCAAGATCTTTTGAAGAAAGCTTCATAGACGAACCCAAATGATTTTGGCTCCTTTCATGTTCAGGACCTTAGTCCCTCATTGCTAGAAGGCTCATTCCTGCAGCGTCATGTCCATGGCAGGGGGATTGTCAGGCAATGAACCTGATGAGGTAGGGGCCTAATTTAAAGCAATATGGGGCAGGCACAGTGGTTCACGCCTGTAATCCCAGCACTTTGGGAGGCCGAGGCAGACAGATCATGAGGTTGGGAGTTCGAGACCAGCCTGGCCAACATGGTGAAACTCCACCTCTACTAAAAATACAAAAATTAGCTGGATATGGTAGCAGGCACCTGTAATCACAGCTACTCAGGAGGCTGAGGCAGGAGAATCACTTGAACCCAGGAGGCGAAGGTTGCAGTGAGCTGAGATTGCGCCATTGCACTCCAGCCTGGATGATAGAGCAAGACTCTGTCTTGGAGAGGAAAAAAAAAAGCAATATGAGGGAAGTGACTTTGTGACCTGAGTCAGGCTACGCAGCTGCATCTTCAGTTAATGCAGTACTTCAAGTGACCTTTAATTTCATTTATTCAGTTGTGAGTTGACTCCACTGCAAACAGATGCTGCAGCAGTGAAGACAAGAAGACAAAACCCAACAATGATGATAATGATCAATGATGATAATTCCCGAACGAGTCACAGCTCTTGCCACCAAGTTTCCCAAAATCCCAACCAACTGCCTAGCCAATCGTTTAGGGAGAGCTTTGGATCTGAAAGGATAATTACTTGGGTTTTCTTTTCTTTTCTTTTTTTTTTTTTGAGACGGAGTTTTGCTCTTATTGCCCAGGCTGGAGTGCAGTGGCACAATCTCGGCTCACGGCAACCTTCGCCTCCCGGATTCAAGCTATTCTTCTGCCT
>NW_016107432.1:9033053-9053826 GCF_001604975.1 Cebus imitator
GAGCCCCCATCCCAGCCAGCCCATGGAACATGCGCCATACAGGGCACTGAGGTTCTGAGTTTTTGTTAATTGAAGGTTGCCAGGTGGAGGTTGTTAAGGGGAGCAAGTGTTAAGTGAAAATGCTTTATGAACTGCAAGCTGTTTGCAAGCATTTGCAGTTTCCCTGCTCCGCCTGCCACCACTAGACGGTGTCTATACATAAGGTGGTTCCCTTGTCCAGCCCACAGCCACTGGGTTCTCTCCCCTGTGTGTAAGCCGCCAATAAAACCCCGTGCCTTGCTTGCTGGCTTTGGGTCTCTCAGCCTCAAGAATCTGGTGCCTTCCCCACTGAGGTTAATAGGGGTTCGGCACAACACACAGTTCTGTGATACAGCCTTTCTCTTGAGAGTAACTTTGTTGTTTAATAAAGAGATGCCCAGGGCCTTTTGTGTATAAATGGCTAGGCCTCTGCATGCCAAATGACATCTTAATACCCAGTTGTGGTAGAAAGATGGAAGCTAAATGATCATACCAGTGGAATACAGAGTGAACCCAGTGAGCTCAACGATTATAAGTGAGCAAGATTTGTAGGCTTTGAAAGTATAAACTATTCAACCTTGTGAGCAGACATAACCCAATAAACACCATGTCAACCATCCTATGGGTAGCGGTGGCCATAGTTGGTGCTGCACAGCAAAGATGTTCCCTTTGGAGCTAACCAGTAAGCACCTGGTCACGGTGCCCTTTCGGCGGCATGCCAACCAGCACCTTGTAATATAATGGTGTGGACACACGCTTATCTGGCTATCCATCCCTTCCCATATCTCCAGTGCCACTGGGCCCACTGGGCCAGGAATCTTTGGTGTGATTCTTTGTTCCCAACATAAATGGGCAAGCTAAGCTGACCAAAAAAGGGGGTACACTAGATAAAACCAACCCAAATTTCTGTTATACTATCCCAAAATTGAGTAGTCTCATTTCTCAGTTGGGGCAGCACCAGTGTTAGAACTAACAGATGAGTTTCTTTACCCAAAATGCTCTTCCCATGCCCTTTGCTTTATAAAGTATTAATATGAACATCATCCTAATTACATTGGTGTTAAGCATCGATGACTGTTTTTGAAAAACATGGATGTCAGTCAGGCACGCTGGCTCACACCTGTAATCCCAGCACTTTGGGAGGCTGAGGCGGGAGGATCATGAGGTCAGGGGTTTGAGACCAGCCTGGCCAACATAGTGAAACCCCATCTCTACTAAAATACAAAAATTAGCCAGGCATGGTGGCGCCACCTGCAATCCCAGCTACTCAGGAGGCTGAGGCAGGAGAATCGCTTGAACCTGGGAGATGGAGGTTGCAGTTAGCTAAGATTGTGCCACTGCACTCCAGCCTGGGTGAAAAAAGAAAAGAAAAACATGGATATATTTCAGATATTGTATCCAATCTTATCCTTGGAGGGGAGATAACCACCATGGCAGGTCAGAACCACCAGAAAGAGGGATGAGGCCGCATACCCAAGGAGTGTGTTTTTGCAATCTATCAGCATTGCAATGTCAAGTCCTAAGCACGTTGCAAGAAGGGATTTGCATCACAGGGAACAGCTGGTGAAAGCAGTGACAACACATAAGAAATTTAGTGAGAGCTTGCAAAGGAAGACCATCCCCATCTATTAGTGAGTGATGTCATTTGGATATTTGTCCCCATCCAAATCTCATGTTGAAATGTAATCCCCAGTATTGGAGGTGGGGCCAGGTGGGAGGTGTTTGGATCTCATGGGGGCAGATTCCTCATGGTTCAGGCCACCCCTTGGTGATAAGTGAGCTCTCACTCTTAATTCACAAGAGATATGGTCGTTTAAAGGGTGCAGAACCTCTGCTGCTGTCTCTCCTGCTTTCACCATGTGACTTGCCTTTCACCTTCTGCCGTGAGTGAAAACTCCCTGAGGCCTCTCCAGAAGCCAAGCAGATGCTGGTGCCATGCTTGTACAGCCTGCAGAACCATGGGCAAATTAAACCTCTTTCTTTATAAATTACCCAGTCTCAGGTATTCTTTACAGCAATGCAAGAATGGCATAATATAATGAGCATCAATCTTATGAATTCGCTTAGATGCAGGCCTGGTGTGGTGTTGTGGGAAAGTTGACTGCTTCAGATGTCATCTTCTCATTCTTATTGGTTCTGGAGGATTGCAATCCTAGATCACCATTTTGAGATGAAGTCCAATTTGGTGAAGCAGCTTTGTTTTAATGGACAACATGTCCAGAAATGGATTCCTTTGAGCTTAGTGGCACAAGGTCTGGTTAGGAGCACCTGCTAAGGTCCCTTCCACCTTGGCTGGAGAGAGTCCTTTAAAAAAAAACCCATTTCCAATAGAAAAAATCTCCTGGTTGAAGTTCATGGTCCTTGAGTTTTTACTTCTCGAAGCTCACTTTGGGAAGAGTCTTTTGCTAAATTGGTTTTTACTTAGCTGCCTTGTAAGGCTGCTGCAATAACTCAGCATATCCCGTTTTAATATCTTAGATTCACAGTTTCTCAGAGACCATTTCATAGGTCTGCCTGTTAGAATCTCAAATGAAGACGGTCAGTGTTTACCTAGAGAGGTTGATCTTAAGCAAAACCAGTGGAAGAGATTTTGGCCACCAAAATATTTATTATTTTTTACTTTTTATTTTTATGTATGTAAGTATTTATTTTTATTTGAGATAGGGTCTTGCTCTGTCACCTAGGCTGGAGTACATTGGTACAGTCATGGCTCACTACATCCTTGACCTCCCAGATTCAAGTGACCCGCTCACCTCAGCTTCCTGAGTAGCTGGGACTATAGACGTGTCCCACCACACTTAGCTAATTTTTTAATTTTTTGTAGACACAATTTCTCTCTATCTTGCCCAGGCTGATCTCAGACTCCTGGCTCAGTATCCTCCCTCCTTGGCCTCCTGAAGTGCTGGGATTACAGGTGGGAGCCAACACTCCTGCCCCCACCCACATTTTAAAACCTCAGTTAATTTTGCCAGTTGAGTTTTTCTTATTCCATTTGTACATTCCACTCACCCAGACAACTAGGGGAGACAGGTGCAATGGGAATGTTGAGGAATGGGCCAGACTTTGCGTACAGTGTGGAGAAGTTCTAGAGGAACTCCCCAAGTCAGATTTTTTTTTTTTTTTGCCTCAGAATAATAATTTTCCCTAAGAGGATTTTACTTACTACTAAGCCTGTTGTTCTTCTGTGTGGAAATGCTTCTACCCCATGAGGAAACACATGCCATCACTAGGACGGGCTTCTGTCCTTGGGATGGAGGCAGCTGAATAAAAACCAGCTCAAACGGGGTTTCTGTAAGGGTTTCCCTGGATTAGGTTTCGTGCAGATGTGGCAGTGATTTTTCACCTTATGAGTAACAGTTGGAGACGGTTCCCAGCAATATTGTTTTCCACAAGCAATCGTCTCATTGGGGCTCCACTGCGTTAAGTCATGCATGTTAGTTAAGAAAAATGACTGTAATTTGTTTGGAAGTAGGGGTAGACCGTTTCATCCATGCCAGAGCCCAGTCTCAGGAGAGGACATTCTCCCTTTTGTTTCCCAATTTGCTTGTTCTGCTTTTGGAGCTTTGGATTGAGCTTATTTTATATCAAAATCAAATGCTTCTTTAAACGCGAAGATAGTTTGATTTTACATTCAGACACATTTAGGGTTACCCTTTTTGGTATACTATTTGCTAACAGAGTTCTCTTGCTTTCTGGAGTGTTGGACTTCAAATGGCCTAAAATCTGGATAATAATTATTTTGGTAATACTATGGCTTCCAGTAATTCTGAAACAAAGCATCTATTTTTTATGGACTGGCCAGAAGAGGTTAAAAATCCTCTTTGTTTCCATAGCATTCCAAAGTCATAAGCTACTCCAAAAGCATATCTGTTATCTGTATAAAATTAGCAGTTGTTCCTTTTGCAAATTGACAAGCTCTAATTAATTCTGTTAACTTGGCTTGCTGAGCTGAGGTCGCTCCTAGAAGATAAGCACTTTCTGATTCTTTACTCAAAGATGCTGGAGCATAACCTACATGATACATTCCAGATTCATCCTTTAAGAAAGATCCATCTGTAAACCAGCTAACCTCAGCATTAAAAAGGGGAGTCTCTTGCAAGTACATTATAGCTGAGATAAGCTGATCGGTTATGATTGCGCAATCAGGTGGCATCTCATCTCAAGGCAGAAGCAAGAGTGGCAGGGTTTAGATTATTACATCAGGAGATTGCAATATGGAGAGTTCAAAGAACTTCATAAGAAGCCAGTTTACTGACGGACGGTGTTGAGAGTGGTGTGAATTTAGAAGCACTTTCACTGAGTGTGAAAGAGAGGAGAGATCTCATCACTATTTATTCAGTTGCCCTTATTAACAGGTCAGTAGCCGTTATTGATCTCATGTAAAGTGGCTTTTTTAAAAAAATTTTGTGGGTATAGAGTAGGTAGATATATTTATGATGTCCATGTGATTTTTTGATACAGGCATGCAAAGCATAATAATTATGTCAGGGTAATGGAGTATCCATCACCTCAAGCATTTATCCTTTGTGTTATAAACAATCCAATTATACTATTTTAGTTATTTTAAAATATACTTGTATTAAAATATTTATACAAGGTCTTATTCTTTCTAACGTTTTTGTACTCATTAACCATCCCCACTTCCTCCACCCTACCCCCAGTAACCATCCTAGCCCCTGGTAACCATCTGTCTACTCTCTGTCTCCATAAGTTCAATTGTTTCTATTTTTAGCTCCCACAAATGAGAACACACAAAGTTTGCCTTTCTGTGCCTGGCTTATTTCACCGAACATAAGGACCTCCAGTTCCATCTGCGTTGTTGCAAGTGGCAGAATCTTATTCTTTTTATGGCCGAATAGTACTCCGTCGTGTATATATACCACATTTTCTTTATCCCTTCACTATTCACAATAGCCAAGATTAGGAAGCAAGCTAAGTGTCTATTAAATGGACATTTTAATAATACTGATTCTTCCAATCTGTGAACATGGAATATCTTTCCATTTTTTGTATTGTCTTCAATTTCTCATAACAATGTTTTATAATTTTCTCTGTAGAGATCTTTCAATTATTTGGTTAATTCCTAGGTACTTTTTTTGTGGTGATTGTGAATAAGCTTGCTTTCTTGATTTATTTTTTCTTTTGGTGACAGAGTCTCACTCACTCTGTCATCCAGGCTGGAGTGCAGTGGTGCGATCTCTGCTCACTGCAGTCTCCACCTCCTAGGTTCAAGCAATTCTCTGCCTCAGCCTCCCGAGTAGCTGGGATTACAGACTCCTGTCACCACGCCCAGCTAATTTTTGTATTTTTAGTATAGATGGGGTTTCACCATGTTGGCCAGGCTGGTCTTGAACTCCCAACTTCATGATCCACCTGCCTCAGCCTCCCAAAGTGCTGGGATTACAGGCATAAGCCACCGTGCCCAGCCAACTTTCTTAATTTCTTTCAAAGATTTTTTGTTATTGATATATAGAAATGCTACTGTTTTGTGTATGTTGATTTTATATCCTGCAACTGTACTGAATTTGTTTATCTGTTCTAATAGTTTTTTTGGTGGCATCTTTAGGTTCTTCCAAATATAAGATCATATCATCTACCAACAAGAAGAATTTGATTTCCTTCTTTCCAGTGTAAATGTCACTATTTCTTTCTCTTGTGGGATTGCTCTAGCTAGGACTTCCAGCACTATGTTGAGTAACAGCAGTGAACGTGGGCATCCTTGCCATGTTCCAGATCTTAGAGGAAAGGCATTCAGTATACTAACTGTGGGTCTGTCATAGATGGCTTTTATTTTTATTTTTTTATTTTTGTGAGATAGAGTTTCACTCTTGTTTCCCAGGCCAGAGTGCAATGGTGGGGTCTCGGCTCACTGCAGTCCCCACCTCCTAGGTTCAAGCAATTCTCCTGCCTCAGCCTCCCAAGTAGCTGGGATTGCAGGCATGCACCACCATACCTGGCTAATTTTGTATTATTAGTAGAGATGGGGTTTCTATGTCGGTCAGGCTGGTCTCGAACTCCTGACCTGAGGTGATCCACCTGCCTTGGCCTCCCAAAGTGCTGGGATTACAGGCGTGAGCCACTGCACCTGGCCATGGCTTTTATTATGTTGAGATATGTTCCTTCCATATCTAGCTTTTTCAGTGTTTTTATCATGAAGCAATGCTGAATTTTATCAAATTATTTCAGCATCCATTTTAATGATCATATGATTTTTTTTTTTCTTCAGTCTATTGATATGATGTATCTCATTGATTGAGTTGTGTGTGTTGAACCATCCTTCCTCCATCCCTGGGGTAAATCCTGCTTGGTTACGGTAAATGATCTTTTTAATGTATTGTTGAATTTTATTTGGTAGGTTTTTTTTGTTTTTTGTTTTTTTGTTTTTTTGAGGTGGATTTTCATTCTTGTTGCCCAGGCTGGTACAATGGCTCCATCTCAGCTCACTGCAACCTCCGCCTCCTGGGTTCAAGCGATTCTCTTGCCTCAGCCTCCCATGTAGCTGGCGTTACAGGCACCCACCACCACACCTGGCTAATTTTTTGTGTGTATTTTTAGTAGAGAAAGGGTTTCACCACATTGCCTCAACTGGTCTCCAACTTCTGACCTCAGGTGATCCACTCGCCTCAGGCTCCCAAAGTGTTGAGATTACAGGCATGAGACCCCACACCCAGCCTGTTTGCTAGTATTTTGTTGATGATTTTTACATCAATATTCGTCATGGATCTTGGCCTTTAGTTTTCGTCTTCTGCTTTTTTTTTTTTTTTTTAATGTGTCTAGTTTTGGTATCAGGGTAATACTGACCTCGTAGAATGAGTTTGGGAGTGTTCCCTACTCCTCTATTTTTCAGAATGGTTTGAGTAGAATTGGCATTAATTCTTCTTTAAAGGTTTGATAGAAATCAGCAGTGAAGCCATTGGGTCCTGGGCTTTTCTTTGCTGAGAGACTTTCTTTTGGCTTTGATCTCATTACTTGATATTGGTCTATTGAGGTTTTGGATTCCTTCCTGGTTCAATCTTGATAGGTTGTATGTGTCTTTGAATCTATCCATTGTGTCTATATTTTCCAACTTATTGGCACATAGTTGCTCATAGTAGCCACTAATAATTCCTTGAATTTCTGCACTGTCAGTTATAATGTCTTCTTTTTCATCTCTGATTTTATTTATTTGGGTCTGCTCTCTTTTTTTCTTAGTCTGGCTAAAGGCTTGTCAATTTTGTTTAACTTTTCAAAAAACCAACTTTTTATTTCATTGATTTTTCTGTATAGGTTTTTCATTTCAATTTCATTTATTTCTGCTCTGATCTTTATTATTTCTTTTCTTCTACTAATTTCGAGTTTGATTTGCTCTTGCTTTGCTAGTTCTTAAAGATACATTGTCAGGTCATTTATTTGAAGTTTCTCTTCTTTTTTGATGTACGCATTTATTGCTATAAACTTTCCTCTTAGTACTACTTTTGCTGTGCCTCATAGATTGGTATATTGTGTTTCCATTATCATCTGTTTCAAGAAAATTTTCAATTTCCTTCTTAATCTCTTCATTGACTCACTGGTTATTCAGGAGCATATGGTTTAATTTTCAAGTGTTTGTATAGTTTCCAAAATTTACTTTGTTACTAATTTCTAGTTTTATTCTATTGTGGTCAGAAAAGATACTTGACATTATTTCAATTTTAAAAATGTTTTAAAAGTTCTTTTGTAACCTAACATATGGTCTGTTTTTGAGAATGATTTGTGTGCTGAGGAAAAGAATGTGTATTCTGCAGCCATTAGATGAAATGTTCTATAAATATCTATTAGATCCATTTTGTCTAAACTGTAGGTTACATCCAACATTTCCTTCTTGATTTTCTATCTGGAAAATCTGTCCAATGCTGAAAGTGAGGTGTTGAAATCTCCAGCTGTTATCGTACTGTAGTCTGTTTCTCTCTTTAGCTCTAATAATATTTGTTTTATATAACTGGGTGCTCTAGTGTTGGGTGAATATATCTACAATTGTTATGTTCTCTTGCTGAATTGATAGCTTTATCATCAAATAATGACCTTGTTTTCTTCTCACAGTTTTGTCTTGAAAAGTGTTTTGTCAGATATAAGTACAGTTACTCCTGCTCATTTTTGGTTCCCTTTATTTTCAGTCTACGTGTGTCTTGATAAGTGGTATGTGTTTCTTGTTGGCAACACATCACTGGGTCTTGTTTTTTCACCTGTTCAGCCACTATGGCTTTTTACTGGAGAATTCTTTCCATTTTCACTCAATGTTATAAGAAGTAAGGACTTCCTCCTGTCATTTTATTTGTTCTCCTGCTGTTTTGTGGCCTTATCTTCCCTCTTTCTTTCCTTCCTGTCTTCTTTTTAGTGAAGTTTTCTCTGGTACAATTTCTTGCTTTTTATTTTTTTATACGTTTGTTGTATTTCTGTCTTTTAATTTTAGTTACTGGAAGACTTGCAAATACTATCTGATAACCCATTATCTTAAGCTGCTAACAACTTAACACTGCTGGCATCAACAAATTAACAAGCAAAAAGAAAACTAATAAAAAATCCATGCCTGAACTTCATGCCCCCAATCTTCAACTTTTCATTGTTTCTATTTATATCTTATTGAACTGTCCATGTCTTGAAAAGTTGTTGTAGTTATTATTTTTGATTGGGTCTCTTTTAGTCTTTCTAGCTAAGATAGAGTCATTTATGTACCACAGCCTTGTAATGCTCTGTGTTTTCCTGTGTATTTATTTACTATTACCTGTGAGTTTTGTACCTTCAGATGATTTTTTATTGCTCATTAACATTCTTTTCTTTCTGATTAAATACTCCCTTTAGCATTTCTTGTAGGACAGATCTGGTGTTGATAAAATGCCTCAGCTTTTGTTTATCTGGCCAAGTCTTTATTTCTTTTTTACATTTGAAGGATATTTTTGCCAGATATATTATTCTAGTCTAAAAGTTTTTCCTTCAGCACTTTAAATATGTCATGCTATTCTCTCCAGGTCCATAAGTTTTCCACTGAAAAGTCTGCCGCCAGCTGTATTAGAGCTTCATTGTGTGTTACGTGCTTATTTCCTCCTGCTGCTTTTTAGGATCCTTTCTTCATCCTCAGCCTCAGGGAGTCTGATTATTAAATGCCTTGAGGTAGTCTTCTTTGGGTTAAATCTGTTTGAGGTCCTATAACTTTCCTGTATTTGGATATTGATATCTTATTCTAGGTTTGGGAAGTTCTTTGTTATTATTCATTTGAATATACTTTCCAGCCCTATCTCTCTACCTCCTCTTTAAGGCCAGTAACTCTTAGATTTGCCCTTTTGAGGCTATTTTATAGATCCTGTAGATATGTTTCATTGTATAAGAATATAGTTTATTCTTTAAGTGTAGGGATGTGTGACTTAACCCTTGCCTGGCAGGGCATTAGGGTCCTGTTTATAATTGGGTATCTTAATGCCACAATGTCTTTTCTGTCAGTTTTATGATCTATAGTTTACCATTGATGCCGGCCAGTTCCGTCTAAACTGCAAAAGAGAAAGGACATGATGAGGCATTTCCAACCTTCCTTCCCATCATGCCTGAAAACTACGTTTTAATTTTGGGGGGGATTCTCTTGGTCAAAAGGGGGGTCCATTCATTTGGGGGGTCTTAAAATTTTTAGTTTACACTAAGAATGTTCAGAACTTAGAGACCTGTTTACTTAGGTTTACTGGTTTATTAGAAAGGATACAGATGAACAGGCAGATGAGAGATGGAAGCCTGGGAAGTTTGGAGAGGCAAGGAACTCCCACGCCCTCTCAGGGCCTGCCACCTTCCCGGCACCTCCACAAGTTCAGCATCCTGGAAGCTCATCACATTTTTGGTTGAGGAGTTTTCTAGAGCAAATCTCCATCTCTCCCTTCCCAGAGCTCAGTGAGCAGGGCTGAAAGTTGTCACTCGAATCACTTGGTCTTTTTAGTGACCATCCCTATCCTGAGGCTATCTAGCGCTCTTTAGCATAAACTCGAGTGGGGTTGAAAGGGGCTCTTTTGTTATTATGAATAACAAAACACATTCCTATCACTCTGAGATGGGAGGCCTGTGTGAAAGGCTTGTTGAGGAAAATTTCCTGAATACCTAACTTCCTGAGTGCCTAAATTAACTGCCTCAACTGCCTTATTTGTTCTTTTGTGCTTCCGCTCACCTGCTTCCTGTTTACTAGTCAAAAAGCCCCCTGCAAAACTGCCGCATTGTCTAAAACCTTGAGTTACTTCCCCTGCCTCTAACCTATAAAAGCTGTGTATTAACTCAGGCTGGGGTCCATACCTTTGGGTGTTAACTCACCTGGGGCTGCCGGTGTAATAAACTGCATTCCTCTGACCCTCTGGATGCCATTTAGGTTTCTTGTCAGGTGAAATTCCTCCAGAACAACTCAGGAAATGTGGCTCAAGCCTGTAATCCCAGCACTTTGGGAGGTTGAGGCATGCAGATTACCTGAGATCAGGAGTTCGAGACCAGCCTGGCCAACATGGTGAAATGCCGGTCTTGACTAAAAATACAAAAATTAGCTGGGTGTGGTGGCATGCACCTGTAATCCCAGCTACTCAGGAGGCTGAGGCTGCAACAGGAGAATGGCTTGTACCCAAGAGGTGGAAGTTGTAGTGAGCTGAGATTGTGCCACTGCACTCCAGCCTGGGCAACAGTGTGTCTCAAAAAAAAAAAAAAAAAAAGGGCCAGCTGTGGTGGCTCATGCCTGTAATCCCAACACTTTGGGAGGCTGAGGCCATGGATCACCTGGGGCCAGGAGTTCAAGACCAGCCTGGCCAACATGGTGAAACCCTGTCTCTACTAAAAGTACAAAAAATTAGCCGGGTATGGTGGCATGCACCTGTAATTACAACTACTCAGAAGGCTGATGCAGGAGAATTGCTTGAACTCAGGAGGTAGAGGCTGCAGTGAGCTGAGATCGCATCATTGCACTCCAGCCTGGACAACAGGAGTGAAGCTCTGTCACACACACACACACACACACACACGCACACACACACACGGAAATTTCAAGGGTTTAGGTGCTCTGTGATAGAAACCAGGAACAAAACCCAAACACACATATTTCATATTTCATATTGTAGGGGCCAAGGGAAAGCTGCCCCTTGGCCCACTGAAGGTTCCTGAAAATGAACTGACAAAAGGCAAGTCAATAGGAGAAAAAGATCGACACATTTATTTAACCTGCATAAGCATGGGGGAACTGCAGGAGAATGGTTACCCAATAACCCAATGACATCCAGAGGCTTATATACACCGTTCTTCATAGATATAGAGAAAGGGGAGATGAAGAAAATGTGCAATTTGGAGGGATAGTGAATGATTTTTAGGGGGAATGAATGCACCCGGGAGGCAGACGTTATTTTGTGAATGATTCCCTTTGGAAATTAAATGGGACGAGAACAGACAATGGTCTAGGACAAAATTCATCAGAGCTCCAGGTGCAGTCTTTAATTTTGTCTCTTCCTCTGTGATATGAGTTTTAATCTTCTCTGGTTAATGAAATTTTAGAGAAGGGGTCAAAGGTGAGAAAAGAAAAATAGCTCAGAGCAGTCTGAGCTCTGTGAGGTCTGAAGGCCAAGAAAGACACATGAGTATGGGACTCCAGCCAGTTCCTTTGCCTTGCCGCTCTCCTCCCCACCCCTCTACCCACACCTGGAAGAAATTGTTTAAAGTCATTTTATTCCAGACGAGCTGCCTCTTCCCTTATCTTCATGTTCTTAAAATTTGCGATGCAAAGAACAATGTATAACCAACCAATAAATAGCTTGTGATTTTTTCTTTTCTTAATTATTATTTTTATTTATTTATTTTTTTAAAGACGGGGTTTCACTGTATTGGTCAGGCTAGTCTTGAACTCCTGACCTCAGGTGATCCGCCTGCCTCAGCCTGCCAAAGTACCGGGATTACAGGCATGAGCCACTGCGCTCAGCAGCCTGTGTTATTTTCATGTAAATTCTTGCTAGACAACTCAGGAACTCCCTCTTTCTTTCCTTTAAAAATCCGCTTGCACCTGCTGTTAACTGGAGTGCATATTGAGGGCGACTTGCATCTATGCTCCCAGTTGCAATCCTTAAGCTTGGGCCAAATAAACTCTCTACTTACATGAACTTTGCCTCAGCGCTTGGTACTAGCATCAACTCTGCTTTCAGAAGTCTCACTGGGTATTTCAAGCGAATTCTCCTGAATTTGGACCTCCCACTCTTTGGTGGAAGGTCTGGACTTTATTTGGGCTTTTCTTTAACCCTGTGTTTCGGTTAACAGTGAGGGCTTTGGCCTCTCTGTCTGTGGGCAGGAGATTTAGGTAGAGAGCTCTGCAGAGAACCATCTTTCTTCTGCCTCTGTCTTAGGGCCAGAAGTTCACCCAAAGTTTTCTAGGTCTCTGTCTCACAACTGAGGTTTGGGTCAAAGGATTGGCAGTTAGACACCAGTGGCTTCATTTTATGTAGCATGCCTTTAAGATTGCAGCTATTTTCTTTTTCTTTTTCTTTTTTTCTTTTGTAGACACGGGATCTCACTTTGTCGCCCATGCTGGTCTCAAACTCCTGGGCTCAAGCAATCCTCCCCCTTCAGCCTCCCAAACTGCTGGGATTACAGTCAGGATCAGGTATACCCAACCCTGCAGCTGTTTTTTATCAATTGAAAACTGACCTCAGCCTTTCATTTGTAACCAATTCCAGTTTGTTCCTACTGAAAAGTGCACCCATTTTTTGCTTTTCTAGGTGGGTGTGTCTGGTCCCCCATTCCTTGAGCACTCTGCTGCCACCTGGTGGGTAGAAACAGTCCAAGACACATCACACTTTGACCCTAAACACACTGCTAGCTTGGTCACTTTTGACAAGTTCCTAACTTATGAGAAATCAAGCTTATGAATGCTCTTTTTGGAAACACCAACTGGTTTTATGTGTAACATTTATGAGGCATCTTTTTTTTTTTTCAAGTCTCCCAGGTTGGAGTGCAGTGGTGCCATCTTGGCTCACTGCAACCTCTGCCTCCCAGGTTCAATTAAGTCTCCTGCCTTGGACTCTCGAGTAGCTGGGATTGTAGGCATATGCTACCATGCCTGGCTAATTTTTATATTTTTAGTAGAGATGGCGTTTTACCATGTTGGCTAAGCTGATTTTGAACTCCTGACCTCAGATGATCTGCCTGCCTCGGCCTCCCAAGGTGCTAGGATTATAGGTGTGAGCCACCATGCTCAGCCAGCATCTTCTTATAACTATCTAGGAAAGTGGACCCACCTAATCCAGGACAGTCATAAGCAGCAATAGTCAAAATAGCAATCCTTTGAAATGTCTAAAATAATTTATCTTCCTGCACAATTGGAGAAGAAAAAAGCTGGCTTTAGGGCCGGGCGCAGTGGCTCATGCCTGTAATCCCAGCACTTTGAGAGGCCAAGGCAGGTGGATCACCTGGGGTCAGGAGTTCGAGACCAGCCTGGCCAACATGGTGAAATCCCATGTCTACTAAAAATACAAAAATTAGCTGGGTATGGTGGTGGGTGCCTGTAATCCCAGCCACTCAGGAGGCTGAGGCAGGAGAATTGCGTGAACCTGGGAGGCAGAGGCTGCAACGAGTTGCAGATTGTGAGATTGTGCCACTGCACTCCAGCCTGGATGACAGAGCAAGACCTTGTCTCAAAAAAAAAAAAAAAAGCTGGCTTTAGAACCAGACAAATGGAATGGGAAATCTACTTTATATTTGTCCTGGCTGAAATCTGATAATAAGAAATTTGAAGGGTTTGTGTTATTGTTGTTTGTTTATTTTTGAGTTCCACGGACAGAAGTCAGCTTAATTAAAAGCTGATATTTAGGCTATATTTTTTTTGGAAAAGAAAAGCCTTTCTGCTTTTTCCTTTTGGATTCTGTTCTGGAAATTTTCTTAGTTGACTGAAACCCCTTTTTAAATGTGTTTGCTTCCTCTGTTGGCTTTCCATTTCATTGGGGTGATTTTTGCTGATAAAAATATAAAACTTAATTGGCCTTTTAGAAAGCTTAAAATCTCCCCAAATCAGCTCCTGTAAGACTTGTTCTATTTCCTATTACTTCTGCTTCTCTTTCCTTCTGCCATTTTTGATACCACGTGCAGACATTGAGAGGAGCCTTCTTTTGTTTGTTTGAGAATGGGTCTCGCTCTGTTGCCCAGGCAGGGGTGCAACGGCATGATCAAGGCTGTTGATGAAATCATTCCCTATGTTGAGTGCAAAATTGTTGTCCACAAAAAGAGTCAAACTCTGTAAAATATTTGATGAGATTTATTTTGAGCCAAATATGAATGACCATGGCCTGTGACACATCCCTCAGGAGACCCTGTGAACATGTGCCTGTGAACATGCACGCTCAGAATGAAGAGAACCCCCCCGCCCCAAAAGGGTTTGTGTGAGCAACATGGCTGTTTATTCACGAGGGTGCAAGTGGCCTGAGTCCGAAAAGAGAGTCAGCAGAGGACGGTGGGTTAGGAGTTGGTTTTATAGGTTTGAGGTGGGCGGTGGAAAGTTACAGAAGTTACAGTTCAGGGCAGCTTTTGCAAGCTGGTAGGAGGTCGCAGGGTCTGGAATCACAAGGTTGACCAAGGTCAGTTACAAAGTCCAGTTGCCTTATCAGCTGAGGTAGGAATAAGGAACAATAGAAGAATGTCTCAAAGTTAATTAGGTGCCACAGGGGTTGATTGTTCTTCCCTTTTTGTGGTCTTCCAGTTACTTCAGACTTTCTAGTTCCAGGAACTCATCTGGAGTGTACCTGCAGGTCACAAATATCACCATGCCATCCATGGTGCAGTCAACCAGTCTAAAAGGCCTTACAGTGCCCAAGACAGTTGAGGCACAGCTTGGTTTTATAAATTTTAGGGAAATATGAGATATCAATAAAATATATTTATGATAAACATTGGTTTGGTTCAGAAAGGTGGGATAATTCAAAGTGGCGGGGGGGTGGAGAGACTTCCAGGTTATAGGTAGATTTAAATTTTTTCTTTTCTTTTCTCTTTTTCTTTTTTTTTTTTTTGAGATGGAGTTCGCTCTGTCACCTAGGCTGGAGTACAGCGGCATGATCTTGGCTACCTGCAGCCTCTGCCTTCGAGGTTCAAGCACTCTCCCCACCTCAGCCTCCTTAGTAGCTGGGATTACAGGCACAAGCCACCATGCCTGGCTAATTTTTGCATTTTTAATAGAGATGGGGTTTCACCATGTTTGCTGGGCTGGTCTCAAACTCCTGACCTCAGGTGATCCACCTGCCTTAGCCTCCCAAAGTGCTGAGATTACAGGCATGAGCCCCCAAGCCAGCCAAAAGAGCTCTAATTAGTTGGCTTAAGAAAAAGTAAGCACTTATTTTATTAGAAAAATAGAAACTTGAATGCATTTGAGTTCACATGACTTGGGTAAATCTTGTAAATAAGACTAGCTTGTTGGTTTAATGAAAGGAGCTGCAGCTTCTAATCAGCAAAATACCCATGTATTTAACTTTAGAGTTTCCCGGGCTGCAGGAAGGCTTAACAAATACCTGAGATGATGATGGCTCTGTTTAATGAACTATTCAAGCATCATTGTTAAGAATAAAAAAATTAAATGAATGTAAATGGAATGAAAGTTTATAATCCAGCTTTTCATAGTTCCAAACATAATTCTCAGTAACTTAAAGTCATGTTAATACTAAATTAAATAATAGATAATCATAAAATGTTTAAGTCCCTTATACAATATAAAAAGAGTTAAATATATTTAGCTGTGTTAATAAATGAAAATTGGAAAACCATCTTTCTAGAAATTATGAAATGGCTTCATTTACAAATACTGGTATTAGAGCTGGGCACGGTGGCTCATGCCTATAATCCAAGCACTTTGGGAAGCTGAGGCAGGTGGATCACGAGGTCAGGAGTTCAAGACTAGCCTGGCCAAGATGTTGAAACCCCCTCTCTACTAAAAATACAAAAATTAGACCGGCATGGTGGCAGGCACCTGTAATCCCAGCTACTCAGGAGGCTGAGGCAGAGAATTGCTTCAACCCGGGAGATGGAGGTTGCAGTGAGCCGAGATCGCGCCACTGCACTGCAGCCTGGATGACAGATCGAGACTCCATCTCAAAAAGAAAAAAAACAAAACAAAACAAAACAAAAACCTGGTATTGAACCATTCAAAATTACTTACTTTCTGAGTTTTTCACTGGAAATTGGGTTTCATCCCACTGGAAAGAAAAAAAAAAAAAAAAAGAAAATTGAAAAAAGAAAAAAGTTAAAATCATTGTTAATATATGTAATTCAAACTACTAGTTACAAAAGAAACAATTTCATATGCAGAGAATAAAGTAAAGTTGAAAAGAGAGAGTAATTTCTCTTCTTATACGAGAGAGAATTTCCTGTGGTCAAAATGTTAAGGGAGAAAGTAAATGTTTGTCCTAAGGTGGAATGCCACTAGAAAAAGGATGTATAGGGCAAAACTGAAGGGTACATGAGTTGTAGAAGGCTTGTGAAAGGTATGGCCAGGCACGGGGTCTCATGCCTGTAATCCCAGCACTTTGGGAGGCCACGGCGGGTGGATCACTTGAGGTCAGGAGTTCAAAGCCAGCTTGGCTGACATGGTGAAACCTGTCTTCACTAAAAATACAAAAAACTAGTCAGGTGTGGTGGTGCATGCCTATAATCCCAGCTACTGGGGAGGCTGAGGCAGGAGAATCGCTTGAACCTAAGAGGCAGTGGTTGTAGTAAGCCGAGATTGCACCATTGCATGATTTTTGAGACTCCAGCCAAAAAAAAAAAGGTTTGTGGAAGATTAATCTCAAGAACGGAATGGTTTTCTTTCTTTCTGTTTTTTGTTGTTGTTCAAGATAGAGTTTGGCTCTTGCTGCGAAGGCTGGAGTGCAGTGGCCCGATCTCAGCTCACTGACTGCAACCTCCGCCTCCCGGGTTCAAGCAATTCTCTGCCTCAGCCTCCCAAGTAGCTGGGACTACAGGCGCCCACCACCACGCCGAGCTAATTTTTGTATTTTTAGTAGAGATAGGGTTTCACCATGTTGGCCAGACTGATCTGGAACTCCTGACCTCAGGTGATCTGCCCACCTTGGCCTCCAAAAGTGCTGGGATTACAGGGGTGAGCCACTGCACGCGGACCATGAAAGGAATTTTGTGTGTGATCAACTTGGCTAAAATTAAAAGGAGATTATTTAATTTTTCTAAAAACTGAGCAAACTGAGCACTAGTATGAAAAACTCATTGATGCAAAGTCAGAGTCTGGGCCCTAGTGTTGGAATAACAGGGTTTTCTTGAGGCATCCATGTATTCTTTAATATACAATTATAGGAGGTTATAAAATGTTCATGGAAACCTTATGTGGTCAAAGCTGATTGAGATTGGATGGATTTGTTGATAATTAGGTTTTATTAAATTACCTTTAGCATTAAAAATATACTGATGCAAAGGTAGAATTTGTTTTTATCTTTTGAACAAGAGTTTCATATAATATTAACAAGAGATAATAAAAGACTTTGTTTACCTTTTGAGTAAACTGCCAAAAAAAGAAAGAGAAAAAAAGATTCCATTGGTTTCATTCTTCATGCTGTCTTAATTAGGTCTTTTGATTGGAAAACTGAGTCTCCTCTTTATCAAAGAGTAAAGGGTGTTGCTTTTTTAAATCTTTAAATAATCACTTTGGCAAAATAAATGACTATTATTTTACGGTGACCTATTTTAATCAAGTGTGCTAAATCTTCCTTTTTCAAAAAGGAACTCCTGGAAGTCCAAGAGAAACATGTTAAGCCTACTTGGTATATTAAAGTCATACAGGAAGCTTTGTCAAATAAGAAATGGTGTTTAGCCAAGCACAGTGGCTCACACGTATAATCTCAGCACTTTGGAAACCAAGGAGGGAAAATCACTTGAGGTCAGGAGTTCGAGACCAGCTTGGCAAATAGTGTGAAACCCGCCTCTATTAAAAATACAAAAATTAGCTGGGGATGGTGGCAGGCACCTGTAATCCCAGCTACTCAGGAGGCTGAGGTAGGAGAATCACTTGAACCCAGGAGGTAGAGGTTGCAGTGAGCCAAGATCACACCACTGCACTCCAGCCTGGGTGACAGAGCGAGACTCCATCTCAATAAATAAATAAATAAATAAATAAATAAATGGTGTTTAAATTTGTTTGAGTTATATTTGTATAGATATGTTATTAATGTGTGTTCTAAAGTTATGAGATTCCTAATGTTCTGTTAGGTCTATGTTGTCAGACATAATTATAGTTATTATGCTAAATTGTTGTATGCCACAGAAATAAATTTTCTTGTTCATTGCATCTTTAACTATGGCTACCCTAAGTCTTTTGCCATCCATAGACAATTATTGCTTTACTTTGATTCTTTTCAAAAAGTGATGACAACTGGCTACAGTTCAAATTTGCTTTTTCTTCAAGGAAATTCGTGGAAAAGGACCCTGGCCCTGGACTCTTGAATACAAGTTTTTCATAACTTTGGAACTCTAATAAACTGATGCATTCATGAAGATTGCTAACCCAACGTCAAGCAAGACAAGAATTAATTACATGGGACTGAACTGATAGAGGACTGAAATGACTTTCATGATTTTTTATTTGACACATTGATGATTCTTTTTATATTTTGATTTCCAGAGTCAAGAAAACTTTTCTCTTTTGAGCTATTCGTAGCTTATAGCAGCTGGATAAAATAAACCTTTGTAAACAAAATTGAAACATTTGCCTTTATCGCTACCTGCCTTCCCCAAAGCTTGGAAACTCTTCATGAGTATTCTTATTTTATGGCAATCAAGTTATTTGCGTTAGTTCAATAAGAATCTGTTTTCTGTCACAGGACACAATTTGATACACTTTTTTTTAAATCAAGGTTCTGACTGGAATGGCATATTTTCAGTTATGATAACACTGCTTTGAGGAATTGAAATTGACTTTCTAGAGCTGATAAAAAGCCTCTTGGAAAAACTGGCCTGGTATCTTGTCTACATGGTTCCCTTTCAAGGTTTCTAATCTTTCAGTAAATAATGTCTCTTTCTGATATGCCCAGGAATCAAAAGATATTTTGAGAACATTGGGAAGAGAGAAATTCACCCAATTTGTACAAGTATTACAGGTGCAATCTAATGGTGAATCCTTGGTGCTTTTAAAAGTTTAACTGAAATTCCTTCTGAATGTTCCAGCAAAGTCAACTTACAAGGGTCTGTTTGGCCAATCACTGTTCTTGCTGTGCTTTATGCAAATAATCAGGCCAATTTAAACTTTGGTAAAAATGGGGGCTGGAGAAAAAAGTTATGCTCCTAAAGAAAACTATAGTATACCAGTTATTAGATTCCAGCCCTGACCATTGTTTTTGAGTTCTTTTATTATGATTATTATTTGATTTTACTTTTTTAAGGTGGAGGTTTGCTATTGTTGCCCAGTCTGGAGAGCAATGGCTCGATCTCAGCTTACTGAACCTCCACCTCCCAGGTTCAAGTGATTCTCCTGCCTCAGCCTCCCGAGTAGCTAGGATTATAGGCATGCGCCACCACACCCGGCTAATTTTGTATTTTAGTAGAGATGGGGTTTCCCTATGTTGGCCAGGCTGGTCTCAAACTCCTGACCTCATGATCTACCTGCTTTGGCCTCCCAAAGTGCTGGAATTACAGGTGTGAGCCACCACACCTGGCCAGAGTTCTTTTATTATTTTCCTACATTTTGTACTGAATTCCCAGTGGAATAGGCTTTATTATTATGCATCTCTCATTGTTTTGCTTCTTCCAAGAAAACCAAAAAATAATATTCTGAAGACTGGAGATGATTCAACAAGCCACAGCAGTTATATAAATCAGTGTCCTGACTGAGGCCTATCCAGGAATGATCCTTCCCAGCACTGAGGGGTGAAGGATATCCATCACTGTAACCTAAGCAGAGGCTGATCACCAGTGCTGCCATGGGAATATTTTTGATCAAGAGGGTGGATATGAGAAAAGAAACACACTCAGAGCAGTCTGAGCACTGTGAGACCTGCAGACCCAGAGAGACACAGCTGCGGAACTTCTGTCATTCCCTGACCCCGCACCTGGTGCCTACGCCTGGGGACAATTGTTTAAAGTTATTTTGTTCCTGGCCAGGCATGGTGGCTCATGCCTGTAATCCTAGCACTTTGGGAGGCTGAGGTGGGTGGATCACGAGGTCAGGAGTTTAAGACCAGCGTGATCAACATGGTGAAACCCCATCTCTGCTAAAGATACAAAAAATTAGCCGGGCCTGGTGGTACATGCCTGTAGTCCCAGCTACTTGGGAGGCTGAGGCATGAGAATCGCTTGAACCAGGGAGGCGGAGGTTGTAGTGAGCTGAGATTGCACCACTGTACTCCAGCCTGGGCCACAGGATGAGACTCCATCACAAAAAAAAACGAAAACAAACAAAAAAACCCAAAAACTTATTTTGTTCCGGACTAGCTGCCTCACTCATCATCTTCACGTTCCTGAAATCTGTGATAAAAAGAACAATCAATATCCAATCAAAAATCACATTATTTTCAGGTAAATTCTTGATAAACAACTCAGGGACTGCCTTGTCTTTCCTTTAAAAATATACTTGTAACTGCTGCTAATTGGAGTGTATATTCAGAGCAATTCGAATCTATGCTCCTGGGTTGCAATCCTCAAGCTTGGCCCGAATAAACTTTCTACTTAAATGAACGTTGCCTCAACTTCTTCCTTTTACGTCAACAAAGGCAACTGTGTTCCTCGCCGGGGGTCTGTTTTCTTTCTTTCTTTCTTTCTTTTTTTTTTT
>NW_016107432.1:9053938-9100095 GCF_001604975.1 Cebus imitator
TGCCCCAGCCTCCTGAGTCGCTGGGATTACAGGCACGCGCCACCATGCCCAGCTAATTTTCTGTATTTTTAGTAGAGACGGGGTTTCACCATGTTGACCAGGATGGTCTCGATCTCTTGATCCACCCGCCTCGGGCTCCCACAGTGCTGGGATTACAGGCTTGAGCCACCGTGCCCGGCCGTGGGGGTCTGTTTTCTAGGTAGACAGGGGAGCTTCGAGAACAGCCTCCGCCTGTGCTTTGAGAGAGACAGAAGCTTGGCAGACAGGAGGAGAAGGATCAGAGGGAGCCTGAGCTGCCTCTTCAGGTCTGCATGGAAAGTGTCATATTTTGTGGTATTGTTTGCTGTGCTCCGAGAATAGTATAGACGTGTCCCACATCTGTCCCAGAGAGAGTCCCTTGTCATACTTGGAATTTTTTCTCTTTATGACTCTTGTTATGAGTATCTCAAGTCCTTTTATTCTGCACAATTTTGTACACATTTGTGGTCCTACTGGATACACAATGTTGCATCTCTTCACACTTAGCATAAGCATTCTTCTAACTTCATGCAAACACTGTCTGAATATTTTTCTAACAAGCTGTAGGCTGTTTATTTGATCAGTGCCTATGGTTAGACATTGAAGCTATTTCTAATTTGTTTCTCCCACTATTTTGTTTTTTAGATGTTGTAACAGCATCTTTGTACAGAAATTGTGATCACATCTCTGATTATTTCCTTGGGAGAGAGTTTTGGAAGTGGAATCATGGAGGCAAGCGGAATGGATCTTTTGGCTGCCCCTGGGAAACACTATCCAATTGCTTCCCAAAAACAGGCCACAGCAATGTGGGAAAGTGACTTTCAGCACAGTTTCCAGCATTCACAATTACCATTTACAAAAACTTTCACTGATTTGAAGGGCAAGAAATGGCATCTTACATCAGTTTGTATTTATTTGATCCCCAGGGGGTGAAAACATTTGCAGGCTTGTTAACTACTAACATTTCCTCCTATGGGTTGCCTGTTCATTCTCTTTGCTTCTGACCTTTTATTTTTATTTATTTTGTTATTTCAATAGATTTGGGGAGTACAGGTGGTTTTTGGTTACATCAATGACTTCTTTTTTTTTTTTTAATTTACTGAGGCGGAGTCTCTCTCTGTTGCCCAGGCTGGAATCTGGAGTCCAGTAGCGCAATTTCGGCTCACTGCAACCTCTGCCTCCCGGGTTCAAGAGATTCTTCTGCCTCAACCCCCGACTACAGGCGCACACCACCACACCAGCTAATTTTTGTAGTTTCAATAGAGACGGGGTTTCACCATGTTAGCCAGGCTGGTCTCAAACTCCTGACTTCAAGTGATCTGCCTGCCTCAGGCTCTCAAAGTGCTGGGATAACAGGCATGAGCAACCACGTCCGGCACCAGTGAATTTTTTTGTAGTCAATTCTGAGATTTTAGTGTACCCATCACCCAAGCAGAACTACTAATCTCCCCCCATCCTGCCCCAGCTTTTGACCTCTTAAAAGTACAACAGGGCTGGGTGCGGTGGCTCACGCCTGTAATCTCAGCACTTTGGGAGGCCGAGGCAGGCAGATCACCTGAGGTCAGGAGTTCAAGACCAGCCTGACCAACTTGGAGAAACCCTGTCTCTACTAAAAATACATAATTAGCCGGGCGTGGTGGCGGGTGCCTGTAATCCCAGCTACTCAAGAGACTGAGGCAGGAGAATCGCTTGAACCTGGGAGGTGGAGGTTGCGGTAAGTGGAGATAGAGCCATTGTACTCCAGCCTGGCCAACAAGAGCAAAACTCTCTCAAAAAAAAAAAAAAAAAAAATTAAAAAATTTAAAAAGTACAACAAAAGGCCTGGTGTGGTGGCTCACACCTGTAATCCAGCACTTTGGAGGGCTGAGACGAGTGGATTGCATTGCTTGAGCCCAGGAGTTTTAGACCAGCCTGGGCAACATAGTGAGACTTCGTCTTTACAAAAAAAATTTAAAAATTAGCCAGGCATGGTGGCACACACCTGTAATCCCAGCTACTCGGGGGGCTGGGGAGGGAGGATTGCTTGAGCCTGGGAAATTGAGGCTGCAGTGAGCTGTGATTGCACCATTGCACTCCAGCCTGGGCAACGGAGTGAGACACACACACACACACACACACACACACACACACACACACACACACTACAGCAACAGCTAGGGAGCTTGGGGCCACTGATGAGGGCAAAAGTCCTGGAGGGGAAATTCAAGACAGGACCATGAACCAATCAAGAGCAAAAGCCCCTGTTTTGTCAGAACTGCACAGCACGATTGGCCTCTCAGCAGAGCAGGCACTGTGGGGACCACCACTGATTCCCAAGTCTTTCCTACCTTCTTGTTTTGCGCTAAGAGCAGATGGAGGGCTTGTACTGAATTGAATAGCGTCCCCCTCAAATTCATGTCTATCTGGAACCTCAGAATGTGACCTTATTTGGAATAGGGTCATTGCAGATGTCATTAGTTAAAATGAAATCATGCTGGATTAGAGTGAACCCTAAATTCAATATGGCTGGTGTCCTTATAAGAAAAGTGATGTGGCGGGGCCTGGTGTCTCACGCCTGTAATCCCAGCATTTTGGGAGGCTGAGGCAGGCAGATCACCCGAGGTTGGGAGTTCAAGACCAGGCTGACCAACATGGAGAAACCCTGTCTCTACTAAAAATACAAAAAATTAGCTGGGCATGGTGGTGCGTGCCTGTAATCCCAGCTACACAGGAGACTGAGGCAGGAGAGTTGCTTGAACCCAGGAGGTGGTGGTTATGGTGAGTTGAAATTGTACCACTGTACTGCAGCCTGGGCAACGAGAATGAAACTCTGTCTCAAAAAAAAGAAAAGGCAAAAGAAAGAAAGAAAAGATAGGCTGGGAGCTGTGGCTCATGCCTGTAATCCCAGCACTTTGAGAGGCAGAGGCAGGCGATCACCTGAGGTCAGGAGTTTGAGACCAGCCTGGCCAACATGGTGAAACCCCATCTCTACTAAAAATACAAAAATTAGCCAGGCATGGTGGTGCATGCCTATAATCCCAGCTACTCAGGAGGCTGAGGCATGAGAATCGCCTGAACCGGGGATGCAGAGGTTGCAGTGAGGAAGATTGCACCACTGCACTCCAGCCTGGGTGACAAAGTGAGATTCTGTCTCAAAAAAAAAGAAAAGAAAACAAGGAAAGAGATGCAGAGGCCAGTGCAGTGATGCACGCCTGTAATTCAGCACTTCGGGAGACCGAGGCAGATGGATAGCTGGAGCCCAGGAATTCGAGACCAGTTTGGGCAAAATGGCAAAACCCATCTCTACCAAAAATACAAAAGTTAGCCAGTGTCATAATCCAGTATCAAAATAAAAAAATTAATTAAAATTTTAAAAAGAAAAAAAGGAGATGCAGAGACAGATGCAGAGGGAGGAAGGCCACATGACAATGGAGGCAGAGACTGGAGTGAGGCAGCCACAAGCCAAGGGGGCCGGGACCACCAGAAGCAGGAAGAGAAGAGGAAGAGCCTCCCTTCAAGTATTCAGAGGGAGGATGGCCCTGCCCACACTTTGACTTTGAACTTCTGGCCTCCAGCACTGGGAGAGAATAAATTTCTGTTGCTGAAGCTCCCCCAGGTTGGGGTCATGGGTTCTGGAAGCCCCAGGACACTGACACAGGGCTTATGGCTGTGCAGGGCAAGCAGGATGATTTGGCTAGGTCACTGAGTGTAAGGTCTTTAAGGCCAACTGACTGCACCATGGACGGCATGGTGACCTTTGTGACCTGCAGGTACACTCCAGATGAGTTCCTGGAACTAGAAAGTCTGAAGTAACTGGAAGACCACAAAAAGGGGAAGAACGATCAACCCCTGTGGCACCTAATTAACTTTGAGACATTCTTCTATTGTTCCTTATTCCTACCTCAGCTGATAAGGCAACTGGACTTTGTAACTGACCTTGGTCAACCTTGTGACTCCAGACCCTATGACCCCCTTCCAGCTTGCAAAAGCTGCCCTGAACTGTAACTTCTGTAACTTTCCATTGCCCACCCGAAACCTACAAAACCAACTCCTATCCCCCTGCCCTGCGTTGACTCTCTTTCTGGACTCAGGCCACTCTCACCCAGGTGAATAAACAGCCTTGTTGCTCACACAAAGCCTGTTTGGGGGGTCTCTTCATTCAGAGCACATGTTTTAACATGGAGATGCAGCAGGGCTGGGTAAATGTGGGCATCAGGGAGCTTGGACTCAACCCCAGCTCTGCCACCCAGAACTGACTGGCTTTGGATCAGCTATGTAGCCTCTCTGTGCCTCAGTTTCCCTTTCTATAAGCTGAGGATACTAATAAGTGCCCCATGAGGCTGCTATAAGAATTGAAGGAGACGATGCAGCCAACTAACACAGGAACAGAAAACCCAACACCTCATGTTCTCACTCATAAGTGGGAGCTGAACAATGAGAACACATGGACACAGGGAGGGGAATATCACACACTGGGGTGTGTCGGGGGGTGTGGCACTAGGGGAGGGAGAGCATTAGGAGAAATACTTAATGTAGATGATGGGTTCATGGGTGCAGGAAACCACCATGGCACAGTGTACCTATGTAACAAACCTGCACGTTCTGTACATGTATCCCAGAACTTAAAGTATAATAAAAAAAAAGAAAAAAAATTGAAGGAGGTGATGAATATCTGCAATCCCCAGGCTCACACATAGTAGTTGCCCAGATATCATGATTCTTTTTCTTCTCCGTTGCCTTTTTAAGAATGGACCCCGGCCTCAGACAGCCTGGGTTCAAGGTCAACTCTGCACACCTCAGCTATATGATGTGGCAAGTCACAAACCTCTCAAAGCCTCTTTTTCCTTATTTGCAAAAGGGGGCTAAGCCCCCCGCCAGCCCTCTCCGAGGTAAGTCATCCTCATCTACAAGAGGGACCCTCCTGCCACCCTGTTTCATGACCTTTGTACTATAGGCTGTTTTCTGAAATAAACTTCTTAATCGTTTGCCTACTTGTCTCCTTTGCTAGAACATAAACTCCATGAGATCAGCGTCCTGGTGACATGGCTGGGTCTGTAGCACTGGCATCTTCCTCTCTCTCTCTGCGTCTGTCATCACACTGCCCTCTTCTTTGTGTCAAATCTTTCTCTGCCTCCCATGTTTAAGGACCCTTGTGATTGTATTTAGGACCCATCCAGATAATCCAGGACAAAGTCACCATTTCAAGACTCTTCTTCACATCTACAAAGTCCCTCTTGCCATCCAAGGTTCCCTTCATAGGTTCCAGGGATCAGGTCCTGAGAGCTCCAGGGACATGTCCAGCTGACCACACAGGACCTCACAGAAGGCATCTTCCATGGTGTCTGCTGAAAGCCAGGCCCTGAAGGGTGTTGTCTGCAGCTCTTGCCTGCCGAAGGAGCTGCAAGAGGGAGCCTCCGGTGACTCGGGCAGTGGGGATGCAGCAGGCTGCAAGGAACCCTCAGAAGGATGGAGGGCCGGCTGTCCACCTGACCATGGCCATTGCACAGCTAGAGGTGAACTGCAGTGCCGCCAGCTATGGAAGACTGTTCTGCCTTCTTTGCCTTCTTTACAGCACCCCCTGTCTTCATCCATTTTCTGATCCTTGTAACAGAACACGAGAAACTGGGAAATTTATAAAGAAAAGCATGAATTTCTTACAGTTCTGGAGGCTGAGAATTCCACAGTCGAGGGACTGCATCTGGTGAGGGCCTTCTTGCTGATGGGATCTCTCTGCAGAGCCTGAAGGCGGCACAGAGCATCCCATGGCGAGGGGGCTGAGTGTTCTAGCTCAGGTCCTTCCTCCTCTTACAAAGCCACCAGTCTCACTCCCAGGACAACCCATTCATCCATTAACTCGTGAATGCAGTCATTCATTCATGAGGATGGAAGCCTCATGACTCCACTTCTTAAAGGTCCCACCTCTTAATACTGCCACATTAGGGATTGTTTCCTTTTTTAATGTTTATTTTTATTTTTTAGAGATGGGGTCTTGCTATATTGCCCAGGCTGGCCTCAAACTCCTGGCCTCAAGCAATCCTCCTGCCTCGGCCTCCCAAAGTGTTGGGATTACAGGTGTGAACCACCATACCTGGCCAGGATTAAGTTTCAATGTGAGTTTGGAGAGGACAAATATTCAAACCATAGCACCCTTCTAAATCACAAACATACCACGGGAGCCAGACAGAGCCTAGTGCAGGAGAGAGGCCTGCAAGGGGTGAGTAGGAGAGAGCAAAAGTCCAGCCCACTCCTCCATGCCAAGACTTGGGGCAGGGGAGAAGCTTCCAATCAGATGAGAGCTCTGAGGCTTGAGAGCGACCTGGGCCTGACTTTGAATCCCCAGATAATGGCACCTTTCATACCAACTGTCTGGAGCATGGCTGGAAAGGCTCTGGGATCTGCGGGATTCCATTGTGGGATGAGTTGAAAGGGGCAGAGATGAGAAAGAAGAACTTGCTTTCGTAAACTTTCACTGTGGCCATTTGTTCAATAAACTGATTTTCCTCTCGTCCTCCTTCTTGGGGGGCTCGAGCAGGCCGCACTTTATGAAAAAGCTGAGGCCGGGATCAGTGGTCCATGCCTATACTCCCAGCACTTTGAGAGGCTGAGGCAGGCAGATCATCTGAGGTCAGGAGTTCGAGACCAGCCTGACCAACATGGTGAAACCTTGTCTCTACTAAAAATACAAAAATTAGCCAGGGGTGGTGGCATGTGTCTGTAGTCCCAGCTACCCAGGAGGCTGAGGCAGGAGAATTGCTTGAACCCAGGAGGCGGAGGTTGAGGGAGCCACCCTAATGCTCTCCAGCCTGAGCGACAGAGTGAGACTCTGTCTCAAAAAAAACAAAGAAAGAAGCAGAAGAAAAATCTGATAATGACAGCAAAGCCCCCACCCCCCATAGGAGAGCAGCAATTCCTTCATTTACGGAAGGAAGGATTCTCCCTGGGCACGCATGATGTACCAGCTGTGCCTGGGAAATCTGCAGGAAATCAGCAGCCGCATGCCCATGGATTCTCACCAGACTCAGCATAACCAGGCTTTTTTTGTTTGTTTGTTTTTTTAAGACTTAGTCTCATTCTGTCACCCAGGCCAGAATGCAGTGGCACGATCTCAGCTCATTGCAACCTCCGTCTCCCAAGTACAAGTGATTCTCCTGTCTCAGCCTCCCGAGTAGCTAGGATTACAGGTGCTCACCACCGCACCCGGCTAACTTTTGTATTTTTAGTAGAGACGGGGTTTCACCATGTTGGTCAGACTGGTCTCAAACTCCTGACCTCAGGTGATCCACCCACCCTGGTCTCCCAGAGTGCTGGGATTGCAGGTGTGAGCCACTGCACCTGCCTAACCAGCCTTTTATACAAACAAGGAGTGAGCATCTTTGTCAACAACTGGACCTCATGTGCACTGTGTCAGTTTCTGGAATCCCTCTCAGGTATTTTGAAACCAGAACCTTGGCCAGGGCCAGGGGCCTCTGCTGGGCATCTTTTCGGCTCCTACACCATCCTGTTCACACTTAGCACAAATGCAGGCCGTTTGTGAAGCTGAGGCTGTGTCCCTCGGAGTGGCAGTTCTGCCTTTTGTTCTGGTACATTTGTCTCTGTAAGCATCAACGGGGACCCAACACCAGGCTTGGAGCTAAAGGGGCCGGGGATGACAGCGGCCAATATGCCTACAGTGAGGGGTCTCACAGCTAGTGGGTGAGACAAGCAAGGAAAACCAGGAGTGCAGGTCCCTGCTGGAGGGAGGGGCTCAGGGAGGGGTGGCAGTGCCAGCAAGTCCAGCGCACCTCCTTGAACCACGTCCCAGGGGAATGTGGGCATGATCATCCCATGCCTGCCCCAGACCAACCCTACGAGGCAGGAGTGTGACTTGCCCAATGCACGGAGGGGAAAACTGAGGCTCGGAGGAACGTGCCTCCCATCACCAGGCCACAGCGAGGGCGGCTCTGTGAACCTGGGCAACTGTCAGTCACACCCGCAAACGCTGTGAATGTTGCAGATATCAGGATAAAATCACTTTTGTCAGACTTAGAGAAAATAGGGCTGGGAGGGCGTGAAGGAGAGGAGGCTCGCACTTCCATGTCTGAGATAAGAACTGTTTCCAAGGACTTTCTAAAATCCCATAAGAAACTCTTCGGCGTCCTTCACACGTCTCCTGCTTTGATGAGACTTACCACTCAACACTCCAGGACTGCAGCAATGTAGATAAGGCGCTCCCAGATAACGCTTGCCCGGCACTGGCATCTCCACCGAGGAACTGACAATAACTCTGGCTTTGAGCCTCTGGAACCAATGAACTCTGTTTCTAAGCAGCTTATAGAAATCGCTTTTTCCTAATAAAAGCGCCCCTTACCCTTCCCCCACCAAATGCACTGATGGCTTGACTGCATCTTGGATTATAATCCTTATTTCTTACTCCTGAGTAAGCGCAACGTATTTAGAGATCATTTTCTCTAGTGTCTTTTTTCAGGTTGACCACGATGCTGTTCTGCCTAGTAGGGAGCTGGTCCCCTGGGTGGAGGTGAGGAGGGCTTATTGTACAGTAATTGCCGAGAAAGGAGGAGGGGCTGGGAAGAAGGCAGCTGGGCAGGAGGGACGTGAGCAGAGGCATGGTGGTAGGAGTATGGGGGGGTCCATGGATGGTAGGATCTGCAGAGATTCAGTCTGGCTGGAGGGAGGGGTGTCGGGAGCTGGAGCCAGGGCTCAGTGTAGCGGGGTCTGAGTGACCCAGCTTCTACTTCCTGTTCAGCCACATTGCTGCTGTTTGACCCTGGGCCTTGGGGATAGCATGGGAACACGCCGTGGGCGTCCTGAGCTGCTTCTGATGTCCCAGCCATCACCTCAACCAGCTCAGAGGCCAGGGCTTGTTCTGAAATCTAAGCCATCGTCCTGCTCCCTCGTCACTGCTCCAGGAAGGGCCTAGTGTCTCTGGCCGGCTCTAGGTCACCTCTTCCTCCTCCTGAGCCCTGTAAGTTGCCAGGCTGATGAGAGGGGCGGGGCCCTGAAGATGAGCTGGATCGGGGCCCTGCTCCCCTTGATTTTGCTTGCACGGCTGGGAGGTCTGTTTGAAAAGCCCGGCCGCATAATTGCATCCATAGGGTATTGGTGGGGAATGCATCAAGATAGCGACTGGAGAGCTTCAATTCATGTCAAATGCTGGAGGCCCCTGCTGGGCGCCTTGGCCCTGGGCCGGCAGAGGCTGCGGTTCTGGCTTTGCTTTTCAGGAGGTTGAGTCTCAGAGGCTCACTTGCTCATGACCAAGGGTGGCAAAAACAGAGAGGAGGGAGAAGGAGAGAAACGGTTCCCAGAAGAGCTGACATAAAAGCAGGGCCCGACACTCGCTCCTCCCCACCCTGCAACGGCTCTGTCGGCAATGAATTCCTCCTTGCCTTAACCCCTTTCTGCCTGAAAAAACTAGAGTGGTTTCTGTTTTTCTGAAGGACCCACACGAGGTCTCTCATGTAATATTCACCCAACACATAAGCGTTCTCCTGCCTTCCCACCCTCGGAACTGTTTTATTGGGTCATTAATGTGTTGTGCATTGAACGTATCCTTCCTTCAAGGCCCACCTCAAACACCACCCTCCTGCATGAAGCCTTCTTAGATTACTCCAGCTCCTAGTGGTTGCTCTCTTCTGCCAACTCATTCATTCATCCATTCATTCATTCAATGGATGTTTGTTGATGGTCCCCTCTGTGCCAGAAAAAAAAAAAAAAAAAAACAGATACTCTATAACATCTCTCAGTTCCATCCTATTTGAATGGACAGTGCTGAATTTGACTTGAAGCTGTGCTCCCAGAAAACAGTAAGGATTAGTAAATTCCCTCGCCCCTTTCGTGTTCCAGGAAACAGCCTACTGCCAAGAACCAACCTTTCCCGGTAGACTTAGGTAAGACTCACAGATGCCCACCCACTACTTGTTGGTTTGAGACAAGGCCAGGCACAGAGCTTCCAAATTCTCATTCTTTGGTTCATCAAAGATTGGCTAAACTCTGTGTCCCCACTGACCGATCTGGACTTGCTCATTCATCTGATTGACCCAAGTTTAGTTCAGCCTCTCTCCTCTCCCCAGGTCCCCAAATTTGGATCTCCCCTCAGCCTGGGCCACTGGATACCCCTCCTAGTGACACTTCCCAAAACACTTGTCTGGCCACAGGAAAGACATTCTCTCATCTGCTATCTAGTTAGCACACACCTGGGTCTGTCTCAGCCTTGCCCGCTCCTCCCCAGAGAAGAAAGCCCTTCGTACCTGGGCTTCAAGATGCCTGCAGTGCCATTGCGGAGCCTTCTCCCTGTTCAATCGTCCCTTCCTTCCTCTTGCAAAATGCTTTCCAATAAAGTCTCTGCTTACCTAAGTCCAGATTTATTTTTTTTTTTAAGACAGAGTCTAGCTCTGTCGCCCAGGCTGGAGTGCAGTGACATGATCTCGGCTCACTGCAACCTCCGCCTCCCAGGTTTAAGTGATTCTCCTGCCTCAGCCTCCCAAGTAGCTGGGGCTACAGGCACATGCCACCACACCCAGCTAAGTTTTTGTATTTTTGGTAGAGACCGGGTTTCACTGTGTTAGCCTGGATGGTCTCTATCTCTTGACCTCGTGATACACCTGCCTTGGCCTCCCAAAGTGCGCGAGCTACCATGCCCAGCCTGTTTTTTTGTTTGTTTTTGTTTTTAAAAAATATATGTGATTGTTTCTCTTTTTCTTAAAATTGTGGCAAAATAACATAGCACCAAATAGCCATGTGAACCATTTTCAAGGATAGTTGAGTGAAGCACATTCACTTTGTTGTGCGGCCATCACCACCATCCACCTCCAGGGCTTTCTCCTCTGTCCCAGTAAACACTCACTCCCTGCCCCCTGCCCCCAGCCCCTGGCACCCACCATTCTACTTTCTTTCTGGTGGAATCACAGTATTTGACCCTTCCTACTGATTTAATTCACTTCGCCTAATGTCTTCAAGGTTCCTCCATGTTGTAGCACGTGTCAAAATTTTCCTCTTTTTTCCAGTTGGATACAATTCCCCTTGCATATATGCATCTGAGCTCACTGATTCATTCATCTGAAAATGGACGCTTGTGTTGCTTCCACCTCCTGGCTATCGTGAATGAGGCTGCTGTGAACTTCATTCACAATTGAAATTAAGGCTGCCCCTGGTCTTGATTTCAAGAGAAGCAGCTTCTCTTCAAGACCTTGCTGTCTGGCCAGGTGCGGTGGCTCACCTGCAATCCTAGCAGTTTGGGAGGCCAAGGCAGGTAGATCCCAAGGTCAGGAGTTCGAGACCAGCCTGGCCAACATGGTAAAACCCTGTCTCTACTAAAAATACAAAAATTAGCTGGGCATGGTGGTGTGCTCCTATAATCTCAGCTACTCGGGAGGCTGAGGCAGGACAATTGCTTGAACCTGGGAAGTGGAGGTTGCAGTGAGCTGAGACTGCACCATTGCACTCCAGCCTGGGCAACAGAGTGAGACTCCAGCTCAAAAAAAACAAAAATAAAAAAAAATAAGGCCCTGCTGTCACTTCTTTTGGATTGCTGGTTCTGTTTCTAATTTTTAATTTCAATATTTATTTATTTTTGAGATGAAGTGATCTCCTGCCTCAGCCTCCCAAGTAGCTGAGATTACAGGTACCAGCCACCTGGCTGATTTTTGTATTTTTGGTAGAGATAGTGTTTCATCATGTTGGCCAGGCTGGTCTCGAACTCCTGACCTCAAGTAATCCTCCTACCTCAGCCTCCCAAAGTGCTGGGATTACAGATGTGAGCCACCAAACCCGAACTTACTTTCAATTTTTAATGTAGTTTTTCTTTTTTTCTGAGATCGAGTCTCACTCTGTTGCCCAGGCTGGAGTGCAGTGGCATGATCTCAGCTCACTGCAACCTACACCTCCTGGGTTCAAGTGATTCTCCTGCCTCAGCCTCCGGAGTAGCTGGGAACGCAGGCGTAAGCCACCAAGCCCAGCTAATTTTTGTATTTTTAGTAGAGATGGGGTTTCACCACGTAGGCCAGGCTGGTCTCAAACTCCCTCCCTCAGGTGATCCACCAGCCTCAGCCTCCCGTAGTGCTGGGATTACAGGAGTAGCCACTGCACCCGGGCTCATATGGTTTTTAATTCGAATATTTGAAATAGTTGAGGATCCTCCAGGCCATTCTGCAGTGGCTGCATTTTCCATTCCCACCGATGGTGCACAGCAGTCCCAGCTGCTCCATGTTCTCACGAACACTTGTAATTTTCTGTTTTTAGTTTTTTTTTTTTTTAATAGTAGCCATTGTAATAGGAGCGAAGTCACATTAGCTTTTTATCTGACAAAATAAATAAATATTTCTGAGCACTAAGTGCAAGGCCACAGTGGCTGCCAAGGCAGGCAGGATGAGCAGGTGAAGGCTGCAGTGCTTTGCTGCGAGGGCAGAAGCTGCCGCCTGCTCGGGGCCTCTGCCCTGAAGCCTGCCACAGGTGTGTGAGTGAGGGCTGGGTGTCAGGGGCTCGGACGCTCACCACGCACGCACCACAGCCTAGTGAGAGGCACAGAGGCACAGCAACCAACTCAAAGACCCAGCACAAAGGCATTCCAGGACACTCCCTCCTGAAGTGGCTTTTGAGATGCTTTAGTCCAGGGATGCTGGAGACGTTCCTCTTCAGTGCAGTGGTCTGGTTGAAAACATCTGTTGTAGCAGCACAGTGTTGACAAGGACCCTAGAGTCAACCTGAGCTCAGTGAGAAAATGCTGCAATAAGCAAGCGAGGTAGGCCAGGGACATGAGTTGTCGGTGAGCAGGAAATGTCTGTATTATTATTTATTTATTTATTTTTTAGAAGGGGTCTGCTCTGTTGCCCATTGGGTAGGCTGGAGTGCAGTGGCATGATGTTGGCTCACTGCAGCCTCGACTTCCTGGGCTCAAGCAATCCTCCCACCTCAGCCTCCCATATAGCTGGGACTACAAGTGCACAACACCATGCCTGGCTAATTTTTGTATTTTTGTAGAGATGGGTTTTACCATGTTGTCCAGGCTAGTCTTGAACATCTGAGCTCAAGTGATCCTCCCTCCTCAGCCTTCCAAAGTGCTAGGAGGACAGGTGTGAGTCATTGAACTAAACCAGAAATGTCTTTACAAAGGAAAAAAAAAAGCAAGGCCCAGAGAGGTCATGTGCTTTCCCTAAGCTTGCACAGCAGGAAGGGTGGAACACAAATCACCTGATGGCTCTTCCGTCAGATAAATGGGAAGAAAAATGCAAAGCATGTAAGAGTCTTCTTTCTGCCAACACAAGGGACAGTCCCTGTAGCACTCGCCTGGGAAACAGGGCTGGCACCGGTCCTGTGGTTTGGCTGGAGTCCATAGCCTCTGCATTCCCATATCCACTACTTCTCTGGAATGAAAATCAACACTGGCTGCTGAAAGAGAATTGTAAAATCTTAAAACCGCAGGGCTGAAGGGAAACTTTAGACAGTTTTCAGTCTACTGTCTTTATTTATTTATTTATTTATTTTTTGAGAGGGAGTCTGCCCAGGCTGGAGTGCAGTGGCACTATCTTGGCCCAATGCAACCTCTGCCTCCCGGATTCAAGCGATTCTCCCAACTCAGCCTCCACCTAGCTAAGACTGAAGGTGCCCACCACCACGCCTGGCTAATTTTTGCATTTTTAGAAGAAATGGGGTTTTACCATGTTGGCCAGGCTGGTCTTGAACTCCTGACTTCAGGTGACCCATTCGCCTTGGCCTTCCAAAGTGCTGGAATTATAGGCATGAGCCATCACGTCCAGCCTCTAGTCTGCTGTTTCTAACTTAATGATTTCATGGGGGGAAAAATTCAATGGTTAAAAAATAATAAAAATTTTCAAATGAGAAAAATGCCAGGTAACATTTATTTTTAAGTACCACCTGAGTGCCAGGCACTGCATTCATGACCCCAGATCTGTCCATTTTGATGAGGTTGCCAACTCAGCCTGCACAAAATGCTGAGACTCCAATAACAGATTTCCTTTTTTGCCTTGCCCACCAGGAATGTCATAACTGATGGTGGAACTCACATGTATTGTTAGGACTGTATGTATATTAGTTTCTGGGGTTGCCATGACAACGTACCAGTAACTGGGGGACTTAAGCAACACAAATTGATATCCTTACAGCTCTAGAGGCCAGAAGTATGAGACTAAGATATGGACAGGGTTCCTTCTGAAGGCGCTGGGGAGGACCTCTATTCTAGTTCCTGGTAATTTCTCAGCTTGTGGCAACATCATTCTAATTCTCACATGGTGTTCTCTCTATGTGTGTCTGTGCCCAAATTTCCCCTTTTAATAAGGACACCAGGGCCAGGCATGGTGGCTCACACCTGTAATCCCAGCACTATGGGAGACTGAGGCGCATGGATCACGAGGTCAGAGGTTTGAGACCAACCTAACCAACATGGTGAAAAACCCCATCTCTACTAAAAATACAAAAATTAGCTGGGTGTGGTGGTGTGCGCCTATAATCCCAGCTACTCAGGAGGCTGAGGCAGGAGAATTGCTTGAACCCGGGTGGCAGAGGTTACAGTGAGCCAATATCGTGCCACTGCACTCCAGCCTGGGTGACAGAATGAGACTCCTTCTCAAAAACGAAAAAATAAAAATGAAAAATAAGGACACCAGGCTGACAGCAGTGGCTTACATTTGAAATCGCAGAGCTTAGGGAGGCCAAGGCAGGAGGATAACTTGAGCCTAGGAGTTTGAGACCATCCTGGGAAACATAGTGAGATCCTATCTCTACTAAAATTAAAAAATTAGTGGGGTATGGTGGCATGTGCCTGTAGTCGTAGCTACTTAAGAGGCCAAGTTGGGAGGATCACTCGAGCCTGGAACTTAAGGTTGCAGCGAGCTTTGATCGCATCAAGGCACTCCAACCTGGACGACAGAGCAAGACACTGTCTCGATAAATAAAATAATAAGGATGGCAGCCCTATTGGATTAGGTGCCCATCTATTCCAGTGTGACCTCATCTTCACTGGACTCATGATATATAAATGACTCTGTTTCCAAACAGGGTCACATGCTGAGGTCCTAAGGTTTGTGACTTCAATATATGAATGGCCTTTCTGTGGTATGTGCTCATGGAAGGCAAGTGAGTGAGCTCTCTGGGGTCTCTTCCTATAAAGGCACAAATCCTATTGGATCAGGGTCCCACCCTTACGCCCTCATTTAACCTTAATTCCTTCCTTAGAGGGCCTGTCTCCAAATATGGCCACACTGGCAGCTAGAGCCTCACCAGGTGAATTCTGGGGGCACAGGCATTCAGCACATAATAACATGTTATGCATTTCTATGTAGGAACCATACCCTCTGGCTTCATCTCATCCTGTACCTCTATTTTCCCTTGGTATTTCTATAGTCTTCTTGGAGCAAGGCACATCTTTATAAATACAAAATAGTGGAACTGTCCTGAGTTGATACAGAGAAGCCGGAATGACAGCTTGGTCATTTCCTTGACTGATCGGTCATTTCCTTCATTCTCTTCTGTCCCTGAGGTCGGAGGTTTCACTGTTGTTCTTCCAAGTGTCTGGGGGTCTCCTGGGGCTCCCCTGGAGCTCAGGGCTGGAGGGGGATGAGGGGATGAGGGGCCAGGCACACAGGGCTCTGGGTTTCCATCTTCCTGTCAACCGGAGCACGATCTCTTCTGTCCTGTGGGCTGGGCTTCCACATGACATGCTACGAATATGTGTTTGAAAACCCTGCAACACAACAGGAACCACCAGCTCAGCCAGGAGAAAAGGGCGTCTCTCCTCAAGGCCGCAAGTCCACTCTCTCTTTCTTCTTTCTCACAGTCAATGGCCAGGCAGTCTACAGCACAGGGCCCTGATGAAATCACCTGGTAATTTGAGACTCTGGGAGATGAAAAGTTATGACCAACTTCCGTTAGCAATAGGACTGTCTGTCATGGACCTTACAGCCTGGGACTCTAGGATTTGAGAATTACAGGCCACTTCATTTACTGGGCCACTCAGCAGTCACTACTGGTGCCAGGCACTGGGGGCTCTAGAGCCGCTGCCCCACAGGTGCTGAGGTGAGAGCCCCCTGGGCAGGTGGGTCGGCTGCTCAGCAGAGGCTGGGTATGTGTGTAGGGGCACAACAGACCAGGGGGTGGTGGAGGGCTTGGCCAGCTCCAAGACCTGCCAGTGGTGATGAGGAACAAGATGCAGCCACACCTGTGGCTGGCTCTGAGCAAGCCAGGACCCGCGAGGATGAGTCCCCTGGCTGCAGACAGGAGCACGGGCCGGCTGGGGCCTAGGGCATCATGGCCTCATGTCCTCCAGGCATCTCCAAGTTAGGAAGACCACCAAAGGGGCAGGGGAGGCTGAGAGAGCGAACACTTTCCTCCGGGACAGTTTAGACCCTCCAGAGCTTTTAACTGGATCCCTTTGCTTATTTTTCTGCACTTCCTGGCCTCAGAATTCAGAAATTACCATTATCTGCAGACCCAGGAATACAGTGAATTACATTGTAGGATCTTGATACACTGCATGTGAGGCCTTCAAAGAGGAGTAACTTCATTAGTTTGCTAGGGCTGCGGTAGCAAAGTATCAGGAGCTCAGTGGCTTAAAAATAGGCATTTCTGCTCTCACAGTCCTGGAGGCTGGAAGGCCAGGATCAGGGTGTTTGCAGGGTTGCTTCCTTCTGAGGCTGTGAAAGGGAATCTGCCCCAGGCCCTCTCCTGGCTTCGGGTGCTTTGGTGCAATTTTTGGTCTTCCCTGGCTTGTGGAGGCCTCACCCTGACCTCTGGCTTCGTGTTCAGAGGGCGGTCCCACTGAGTGCATGTCTAAGTCCCAATTTCCCCCTGTCACAAGGACACCTGTCACATCAAGGGCCTTCCCCATGCCAGCATGACCTCATCCGAACTAAGTACATCTGCACTGACTCTATTTCTAAATAAGGTCACATTCTGAAGTTCTGGAGGTTAGGACTCCAACATGTGAATTTGGGAGGGTGTGAAATTCAACCCATAACAGTAACTAACTGGCTTGGATTTTAGGTAAAATCGTTAGTAGTCATTTTGACACAAGAATAACAAAATCGTTTTGTCTAATGCAAACTCCACCTCCGCCGTCCATTCAGCAAATACCTCCTGAGTGCCTGCGATGTGCCTGGCACTGTTCTGGGCTTGGAGGAGATGCAGCGGATGAGAAGGACAGGAATCCTGTTCCCCTGGCACCACAAGAGAGAACCGCAATGAAAGCCCACATGAATTGTGGATTTACCCTGCCCCAGGCTGTGATCTGGCCCTTAGCAGATCATTTCCTCTGTTCCTCACACCAGCCCTAGACGGTGGGCATGCTTATCACTACCCCACTTCACAGAGGGGAAAGCTGAGTCGCAGGCCCAAGGTCACAGCCAGGTTTCTCTCAGCTGCTTCTCTCCTCCCTACAGGTGCCGGTCAACAACCATTTGACCTCGATTTAAGCTGATGATTTACAGTGACAGAATTTTCCAAACAAACATCAGGCTCCCCAGCATGAGTAAATTTAAGAAGCAGCTGAACTCATTAGCAGGGTGTGGTGGCGCGTGTCCCAGCTACTCCGGATGCTGAGGCGAGAGAATCACTTGAACTCAGGAGGTGGAGGTTGCAGTGAGCCGAGATTACACCACTGCACTCCAGCCTGGGTGACAGAGCAAGACTCCATCTCAAAACAAAAAGCAAAAAAAAAGCAGTAGCTGAACTGAAGCAGCAGCCCCGAACTCCGGGCCCTGTAGCTGCTGTTCCCACTTTTGGGAAGAAGCAGCAGGAAGGGGACTGAATTTGCTTTGAACCCCATTCCACAGGAGAGCTGGATTCAGCTCCAGCCCGTGGGTGTGGACTCTGGAAGCAGCCACCTGGGGACCTGCTAACCTCATGTTACCCTTACAGCAGTCCAGTGGGATGGGGCTACTTGGTTATTATTATTATTGATAGTGATAAAATACACATAACATGAAATTTACTATTTTCCCCATTTTAAAGTGTACGATTCAGTGGCATTTAGTGGGGGTACAAGGTGGTGCAACCCCCTCACCCCGTATGAGTCTGCTCTGGCTGACACAACAAGACACCACACACTGGGGGGATTATATTTTTTTCTTACAGCTCTGGAGCTGGAAGTCTAAGGTTTAAGGTGCCAGCAGGCTGGGTGCAGAGGCTCACACCGGTAATCTCAGTACTTTAGGAGGCCCAAAAGGGAGGATCACTTGAGGCCAAGAGTTTGCGATCAGCCTGGGCAACAAAGCAAGACCCCATCTCTACGAAAAATAAAAAATAAAAAATAGCCAGACATGATGGCATGTGCCTGTAGTTTACTGGGGAGGCTGAGGCAGGAGGATTGCTTGAGCCTGTGGGAGGCTATGGTGAGCCAGGATTGCATCACTGTACTCCAGCCTGGATGACAGAGCAACACCCTGTCTCTTTATTTAAAAATAAAACAATAAAAGGAAAAAAGGTACCAGCAGGGTTGATTTCTGGTGAGGCGTCTCTCCCTGGCTTTCAGACAGCCCAGCCTTCTCCCTGTATCCTCACGTGGTCTTTCCGCATGCGCAGAGAGAGGCAGAGAATCTGGTGTCCCTTCTTTTCTTATAAGGACACCAATCCTATGGAATCAGGCCCCACCCTTATGACCTCATTTAACCGTATTCCTTCCTTATAGGCCCCAGCTCCAAATACAGTCGCCTTGGGGATTAGGGGGTTCAACATGTGAATTTTAGGGAGAGGGGGACACACCCCATTCCCTAACACCTGCTCTCTAGTTCCAGAAGTTTTTCACCAGCCCACACAGAAACCCAGTGAGCAGTTCACTCCCCATTTCTCCTCCCCCAGTCCCTGGCCACTACTAACCTACTTTGTGTTTCTATGGATTTACCTGCTCTGGACAGTTCATGAAAATGGGATAATAGGTCGGGTGTGGTGGCTCACATCTATAATCCCAGCACTTTGGGAGGCCAAGGTGGGTGGATTGCTTAAGGCCAGGAGTTCGAGACCAGCCTGGCCAACATGGCGAAACCCCATCTCTACTAAAATACAAAAATTCGTCGGGCTTGGAGGCTTGTGCCTGTAATCCCTCAGGAGGCTGAGGCTGGAGAATCGCTTGAACCTGGGAGGTGGAGGATGCACTGAGCCAAGATTGTGCCATTGCACTCCAGCCTGGGCGACAGAGCAAGACTCCGTCTCAAAGTTAAAAAAGAGATAACGTAGTATGTGACCTTCTGGGTCTGGCATCTTTTACTTAGGATAATGTTTACTATGCTAAGGGCTATTTATTATCTTGATACATACTATTTGTGCATACTGATGGGGTCCATGTGATAGTCTGATACATGTGTAATGGTCACAGCCAGGTGTTCAGAATACTTATCACCTTGAATGTGTATCATTTCTTTGTGTTGGGAACATTTCAAATCATTTCTTCTAGTTCTTTGAAATATACAACACATTGTTGTTAGCTATAGTCTCTGTTGTACTGTCAAGTATTAGAACTTATTCCTTCTGTCTAACTGTACATGTGCAGCCACTAACCAACCTCTTAGAGCTATTTTTGTTGTTGTTGAGACAGTTTCACTCTGTCGCCCAGGTTGGAGTGCAATGGTGCGACCTTGGCTCACTCCAACCTCTGCCTCCTGGGTTTAAGTAATTCTCCCACTTCAGCCTCCTAAGTAGCTGGGATTACAGGTGAGCACCACCACATGGAGCTGCTGTTTGTATTTTTAGTAAAGACGGGGTTTCACCATGTTGGCCAGGCTGGCAACTCCTGGCCTCAAGCGACCCAACCCCCTTAGCCTCCCAAAGTGCTGAGATCTCAGGCTCTAGCCACTGCACCCGGCCCCTAGTTTTTTTTTTTTTTTTTTCAGATGGAGTCTCACTCTGTCGCCCAGGCTGAAGTGCAATGGCTCGATCTCGGCTCACTGCAACCTCTGCCTCAGCCTCCCAAGAAGCTGGGATTACAGGAGCCCGCCACCATGCCCAGCTAATTTTTGTGTTTTTAGTAGAGACGGGGTTTCACCATGTTGGTCAGGTTGGTCTCAAACTCCTGACCTCGTGATCCACTGCCTTGGCCTCCCAAAATGCTGGGGTTACAGGTGTGAGCCACCACACCCAGCCCCTAGAGCTATTTTTTAAGTGCATTTTTGCAGAGGGAGCCAAGACTGGCCGAGTTCACGCCACTGTCAAACGCAGCACCTGTTGGGAGCTGGGAGGTGGGGCCTGGGCTGGATTGCTCCTAGGGCAGCTCCATGTGAACACTAAAGTCCAGCCACAGTCAGCTCAACAGGGTGAAAAATACTTGAGCAGCTGACTTCCCTTCTCAGGACACGTGCCTCCAAACCGGGGCAAAAAGAGAGTGCCACTCCCCAACAGGCCCTCGGGCGTCGAAGGGGAAGGTCCCTAATGTGCTTGGTCACCTGCCTGGGGCTGAGGAAATGCTGCTTCTGCTGGTGGCTTTAACACAGGGACAGCAGGGCCACGTCTCTGCCTGTTGCCAGTGGCTATGTTGCCATCTGGCGGCTGGAAGGAAACGCTGTGGTCCTGTGAATTCAGGGAGGAGTGGGCTCCGGCTGAGCTCCTCCCGCCCGCTCAGAGCCATGTGGGGCCTTCACAAGCGTCCTGAGATGAAGGGAAAAGACAGGTTTCACAGGGATTCAGAGCCAGTGTCAAAACACACGTTTTTTGACAAGGGAAGATGTTTATGGCAATTTGCTACATGAAAGGCAGATTACAAAGTAGGATGTACGGTATAAGCTACTTTAAAAAGCGTTCAAGTGTCTATATTTCTTTGTGTCTGATTGCAGAGGGAAATGGCTGATAGGAAATAAACCAAGATGTGAACAGCGTGTGGCTGTATCCGATTGTCAAGAGATTTCATGAGAGAACGCATGTGATGCATGAAGGCCTTTGTTCTTCTTTACTTATTTGTATTTTCTGACATCTTTTCCTGTTGTACATGTATCATTACTTAAGTAATGTAAGAAAAAAGAACTGGCCGAGCACGGTGGCTCATGCCTGTAATCCCATCACTTTGGGAGGCTGAGGTGTGAGGATTGCTGGAGCTCAGGAGTTTGAGACCAGCCTGGGCAACATAGTGGAGATCCCGTCTCTATAAAAACATTAAAAAATTAACCGGGCATAGTAGTGTGTGCCTGTGGTCCCAGCTACTTGGGAGATTGAGGTGGGAGGATCTCTTGAGGCCAGGGATTCAAGGCCAGCCTTGGCAAGATAGTGAGACCCCCATCTCTACAAAAAGTAAAAAAAAAAAAAAATAGCCAGGTGTGGTGGTACTTGCCTGTGGTCCCAGACTATTTGGGAGGCTGACGTGGGAAGACCACATGAGCATGGAAGGTTGCGGTTACCATGAGCCATGATCACCATTGCACTCCAGCCTAGGCAACAGAGTGAGGCCCTGTCTCAAAAGTAGTTAAAATAACAGGGAAGAATGCCAAACGCTCCTGAAGCAGGATGGGTGATGAGCATCATGAATACGACAGAGCAGGTGTCTCTCCAGATCAACCCACAGCCCAGCAGTCAGCCCTGCCCTCCATTCCAGGCTGCATCTGATCCTGGCTTGGGGCTTTGCCACCAGGTCATCCTGGAACTTTGGGACCCAACTCTCCTGGCTAGGTGGTATTGGGCAAGTTCCTTTACCTCTCAGTGAGTCACTTTCCCCAACTGTCCATGGGGCAATTATGAGATACACCATAGAGGGTTCTAATGAAGCCTGAGGTGACTTGCAGAACATTTGCCCTTGTGCTGCCATGGCAGACACGATGTGTTCTTGCCACTGTCATTATCCAGCAAGCCACTCACATTTCAGGGTGTCTGTCTAATGCGGGATTCACACTAGATCAGCGTGGCTTCCAGTACTGTCCTTGCACTCCCTGCTCAGAATCATCTAGAAAACCAGCTAAATGCAGATTCCCAGGCCTCGCCCCAACCTATAGAATCATTTTCAAACATCTGCATTGTCAACAAGTCTTCCAGCTGAGTCACAAAAGGTTGAGCCCACGGAAATAAGATATAATTGCTAAGGTCCCTTTCTGCTCAGATGCTGGGGCTTTTCTGATGACCTGACCAGCCTCTTGCCCTCTGCTACCAACTTTGTAATGGAAGCCAGGTCTTGACCCTGGAAGGTTCTACAGAATCCTAGCCATGGGCCATTCTTAGAAAATCATAGAGCACTATGATGGAAATTCTGTAGCCATTGCACAGTCAGGACGCTGAAGACTGGTGAGAAGAGGGCATTTGTCACACGGTTGGCTAGGGATGGAGCCAAGAACACAGTCCTGGTGTCCTGACTGGGATAAAAGGTGTGTGTACACATGCGGACACACACACACACACACAGAGTTATTCTTGCTGTAGATGGCCCATGCTGTGTGTACAGCACAAGGTCAAGGTCTTGTCCGCTGTCAGATACTGTGCTGTCCACGTTTGCATTCACACATATCCAAGCCTTTTCACCTCTTCTGAGTTTTTCTTTCTTTAGGTTAAGGCTTTGGGGCCGGGGTAACAAGGACAGAAAAGGAAGAGACAGGAAACGTGAAAAGAGCTTTGGGGTTTTTGTTTTTTGTGACAGAGTCTTGTTCTATTGCTCAGGCTGGGGTGCGGTAGCATGATTTCGGCTCACTGCAACCTCTGCCTCCAGGTTTAAGCGATTCTCCTGCCTTAGCATCCCAAGTAGCTAGGATTACAGGTGCCCCCCACCATGCCTGGCTAATTTTTGTATTTTTAGTAGACATGGGGTTTCACCATGTTGGCCAGGCTGCTCTTGAACTCCTGATCTCAAGTGATCCACTCGCCTCGGCCTCCCAAAGTGCTAGAATTACAGGCATGAGCCACTGAGCCCAGCTGAGAGCTTTGGTTTTAATGCTATTCCCTAAAGTTTTATTCTACAAGAGCAAATTATTGTCCTCATCAAGCAGATTTATTCAAAATTGTTACCTTGGCCTAGCTGTCTTGTTCTCTGAGCCTTTGGCAAACCCAGGGCCTGGCATACAGGAGGCAACTCCAGAAGTGCTTCCTGATGAAGTAAGGCCACTCTTAAGGTTTTTAGCCTGAGTAAAACCCTCAGGACTTTTACTGAATAAAAATCCTGGAGGAGGGCCAGGCACAGTGGCTGTAATCCCAGCACTTTGGGAGGCTGAGGCAGGCAGATCACCACAGGTCAGGAGTTTGAGACCAGCCTGGCCAACATGGTGAAACCCCGTCTCTACTAAAAATACAAAAAAATTAGCCCGGCATGGGGGGCAGGTGCCTGTAATCCCAGCTACTCAGGAGGCTGAGGCAGGAGAATCACTTGAACCAGAGAGGCGGAGTTTGCAATGGGCCAAGAACATGCCATCGCACTCCAAACTGTGCAACAAGAGTGAAACTGCATCTCAAAAAAAAAAATCCTAGAGGAACAAGATTGCCATTTAATAAGGTGGCCATGAATTGGGGAGAGGACAAGGAGCTTGGTCTTGAAAGCTCTTAGTTTGGGGTGTCCTTGAAGACAGTGGTTGGCAGCTCAGGACAGAAATCCAGAGTTCCGGGAGGAGTTATGGGCAGACAGTACTTAAGTTTATGCGATGTGAGTGTAAGAGTTAAATGAAGAGGAAAGAAACACGAAAAGCAGCTCAACAGTCAAAGATAGGTTTATTCTGGAGAATAAGCCTGAGAGGGGCTTCTGGCTGAGTTAGGTCAGAGGCCCTCTCTCTTATAGACTAAAGGTATTTAAGGGTTCAGGGTGGGAGAGCTTATCACAGGCTCAGAAAGTTTCTGTGTCTCTTTGTCTTGCCTATCTGGGAGGGAGAGTTTTTGTGTCTGTTCCTATACATCATCTTGCAACTACAGGCATACTTGCTGAGTCTGCTTTTAGCTTCCTTATCTTAGGGCATCTAAAGGGAAAGGAATGTGCTTATTAGGGCTCACTGTTTTACTGGGACCCATTATAGGAGGGTGAAGTTTGGTGGTTATCCAAGAGACTTCCCCCCCTCCCTCTGTGCCCAAGCTGTCTTATCTGTGTTTTATTGTCTGCTCTTCCCGGCTGCTTGTTGTTAGAAGAGAAGTGATTTCCTTGAAATGCAGGAGGTTAGAAAGGGAGCAGGTGGACTTAAAGTGGAGTTGTTTGTCCAAGATGAACATGCTCCTTCTCTGTCAGTGAAGAGATGGCCTAGGGACAGAGCAAGGCCAGAGAGGAGGTCCAGGGCCTGTGCTCTTAAAGTTGGGCACCCCAACTTTAAGATGTGTGTTGGGGTAGGGGAAGGAGTGCAAGACTGAGCTGCCTGTGCATGAAGGGGAAACTGAGTGGGATGGTCCTCTTGGTTCTTGTTTCAAGGAGCAAAAAAGGAATCTATTTGCTGCTGAAGTGTCCTATGTAGCCTAAGAGTCATTAGGATGAGGATTGAGGATTATCACTGGGTTTAGCAGTGGAGAGGTCGTGGGCCACATGGGCAAAAAGTGTTTCAGTGGAGTGATGGGACAAACGTCTGATGAACAAGGCTCAGGAGAAAAGAAAATTAATCTAGGAAGTCCAGTATTTTGACGAAAAAGTATTCCAAAGGCATTCATTTGACAATTTGTTACTGAGCATTTAGTGTCAGGCACTGTTCTGGGCACTGAGGATACAGTGGTAAACAAAAGAGACACAAAGCTTCACATCCTGGCCAGGCTTGGTGGCTCATGCCTGTAACCCCAGCATGTTGAGAGGCCTGGGCAGGAGGATCACTTGAGCTCAGGAGTTTTAGATCAGCTTGGGCAACATAATGAGACTCTATTTCTGTTTAAAAAAAAAAACAAAACCTTACATCCTAATGGAGGAAGAATATATAGTAAGTAGGTCAGATGGTAAGAACAAGACTTAGTGAGAAAAAGCAGGGGTGGGAAATCAAGGGGTTGGGGCAGGCTGGTTTTAGATGGGAAGGTGCAGAGTCCACGGGCATACATACGGGGAGGTAGGGAGGTGCAGTGCGAGCTTGAGAAACGTTCTTTCCTATTATTTTTTTTTTCAGATGGAGTTTCCCTCGTTGCCCAGGCTGGAGTGCAATGGCGTGATCTCGGCTCACCACAACGTCTGCCTCCCCCTGGGTTCAAGCAATTCTCCTCCCTCAGCCCTCCAAGTAGCTAGGATTACAGGCACATGCCACCATGCCTGGCTTATTTTGTAGTTTTAGTAGAGATGAAGTTTCTCCATGTTGGTCAGGTTGGTCTCAAAATCCTGACCTCAGGTGATCCACCCACCTTGGCCTCCCAAAGTGCTGGGATTACAGGCATGAACCACCATGCCCCACCTCTTGTTTTTAAATTATTTTTTTGAGGCAGTCTTGCTCAGTTGCCCAGACTGGAGTGCAGTGGTGCAAGCTCACTGCAGCCGCCGCTTCTCAGGTTCAAGCGATTCTCCTGCCTCAGCCTCCTGAGTAGCTGGGACTCTAGGCATGTGCCACTATATCTGACTAATTTTTGTATTATTAGTAGACACGGGGTTTCACCATGTTGGCCAGGCTGGTCTCCAACTCCTGACCATAAGTGACCCAAGTGCCTCAGCCTCCGAGTGTTGGGATTACAGGTGTGAGCCACTGTGCCCGGCCCCTATTAGTTTCTAGGTTGAGAGAAATAGGAAGCAAGGCCATAAACAGGAGGACAGGTGAGCTGCAGAGGTCTGAGAAGAGGTGACACAGGCATCTAGGGCAGCACGTGGCCTGGATCAAGGAGAGGGGATTGTAGGAGATGGTGAGGGCTCAGGAGAGCTGTAGAAACTGGAGAACGGCTGTCTCTCACCAGCCTGGCTGTGCTCCCTGTGGATAGTGCTGGAGGGTCACCATGTCAAATGGATGAAGGGTTCGGTGGGTGAATGATGGCCAAGGGGGGTCCACAGCGACAGCCAATGGGATGGATGGGCTGTAGGTGCTGGGAGGCTGAAGAGCTACGGGAGTTGGGATGAGGGAGGAGCCAGAGGAGGCCATAAGAGGAGGACACGGGGAGGAAGGGGAAGGTCCTCGTGTGCAGCCATTGCGTTCCAAGTTTACTTCACATGTACAGCGGGGATAACAGATGCTTGCTGAGCCAGCCTGCAGGACCACAGCGCAGCTGATGGTTGGAAAGCCAGGAAATGCACCTGAAATGGACTTTAGGGCTGATACCCTACTCTGAAACTGTGATGTTCTTCTGTGAAAAGCCTCGCCTCCTCACTGGTCTCTTGCTGGGTACCTTGTACTTCTGAGTTAGAGCTGCTTATGAGTATTCAAGGGTGCTCTCAACAGTCCTCTGTACAGGCAGTGCCATAAGCAGATCGCCTGTGACGTGCCGCAAGGTTGCCACCTCTTCCCCTCTACAATCTCACCTTGATATTCTAACGTCAGCGCCATGAACACATCTTTTCGCAAAGACCGTCAAGCCCGCTGGGAAGGGGAAGTACATATTTAGAAAGCCTGTTCAAGGGCCAGGCCCTGGGCAGGTATTTTCAGGTGGATGACGATAACAGTCAAGCCTTGTAAAAACGCTGGAAGATGTTCCTCTCATACTATAAAAAAGAAACCCCAGGGAAGATCCTGAGAGGGTGAGTGGCAGCCAGGAGTCAGGCTGTTCCGACCACTCAGAAACCTGCTGTACCAGGAGGGCAGGCCGGCAGATGCGGCTCTTATCCTTGCAGGGTGAGTCCTCGCTGCTATTTATTTTTATACTCCTATAGTCTTTAGATTAATAAAAATGCTAGAGGAAACATATTATATAGAAAAACTTCATTTATTCAAATTAAATTATGGTATGAGTTTCATATACAAATAAATTCTGTTGAATACTTAATATAAAATGCTACAAATTTCAATCTTGTAAAAATGCAAAAATATTTGTAATATTATACATATCTAATTCCTTTAACATGACCAACATGTACAGTAGCTGACACATGCACTCTCCCTCGAGCTGAAGCTGCTGAGACAGCTTTGGCTTCAGTGACGTCAGCACTCCCTCCCGCAGCTGCCTTATGATGAGCCAGGAGGCCCTCCTCCCCAAACCCCCAGCTCAAAATGCTTCAGATTATGAGCCTTCACCAGGAGGGAACCTAGCTCTTCTCTGGCTAGTTAGAAGGAACAGTCATGGAGAAACTGGGTCCTCCTGCAGTCCTTTTTTTTTTTTTTAAGATGGAGTCTCGCTCTGTCGCCAGGCTGGAGTACAGTGGCGCGATCTCAGCTCACTGCAACCTCTGCCTACCAGGTTCAAATGTTTCTCCTGCCTCAGCCTCCCGAGTAGCTGGAACTACAGGCACACGCCACCATGCCCAGCTTATTTTTGTATTTTTAGTAGAGACAGGGTTTCACCATGTTGGCCAGGATGGTCTCGATCTCTTGACCTTGTAATCCACCTGCTTGGCCTCCCAAAGTGCTGGGAACACAGGCGTGAGCCACTGGGCCTAGCCCTCCTGCAGGCTTGATACCAGCCTGCCAAACTGAGAACAAGCCTCCACCGTGGAGAAGTGCAGTCCATCACTGGTCTAACTCATTTTCATTCTGCAGTGTCTTCATCGCTAGCCCCCAGAGGGTCATGCTGGAGAAAAACTGGCCCTCTGAGTTTCTGTAAGTGGTGGAAGATGCTCGACTACCCAGGGGGTCACCACAGTGGTTGTCCAAAGCAGCCAGAGAGGAGCGGATCATGGCCATGCCATCCGCCTGCAGTGGCTCACCACCGGCTGAGGAGTCCACATTCGAGTAAGCATATGCCTGAGGCTGTGTCTGCGGCATCTGGGGCTTGGCAAGTTTACCAGGATCCAAACTCAGCTTGTCCTGGTCACTAACTCCATGAGGTTGGATCATGGACCGTAACTTGCAATAGGAGCCGCCAGAGTGGCTATCAAATTCTGCCACAGAATCTTCCCCTGAGTGGACGGGGAGTTTCACTGACACCGGCATCAGCGTTACGGACGTGTCTTGGGAGAAAGAGTCTGAGCTCTGAGACTTCTCGAGGTCGGAGGTCTCGATGGCTTGGCTGAACTCCTCCAGCACGTCTGGGCTCTCGTCCCCAGCTTTGCAGTGCATCTTCTTGTGCCGCCGGAGCACTGCGGAGCGGGTGAAGCACTTGTTACAGATCTCACACGTGTACGGCTTCTCCCCAGTGTGAGTGCGGACGTGCCTGCGGAGGTCACCTGATCCCCCGAAACACTTCCCTGGAAAAAGAAAAACATTTATTTATTTATTTAAACAGGATCTTGCTATGTGGCCCAGGCTGGTCTTGAGCTCCTAGCCTCAAACAATCTTCCTTCCTCAGCCTCTCACGTAGCTGGGACTACAGGCACATGACACCACACTTGGCTAATATACATATACATTTGGTAGAGATAGGGTGATGCCCAGGCTGGAAAAAGATGTTTTTACAGTAGCCATTCTGGAAGGATTCTCCCCTCCCTCCTAAGACACTGAACAACCCTGATCTGAGGAGAGGGGGTCACCTCACAGCTCCTGCTCACTCTGGAAGGCTTTCCGTTCCTGTGGGAGGTGCTTCTCCAGCTGCGGACCCCTCCAATGAACAGCCTTTGGGTTTGGAGTGTCTCAGTGTGAGACTTTGATTCTCACCGAGTCTCCCTGCACACGGGTACCCTGGGCACCTGCCAAGCCCGTGCTGAGAAACCACAGCTCTCCTCGTCAGTTTCACTGACATGTTCCTAAATCTAACACAGCCAATCTATAATTCAGAAACATCTTTTCTAAAGGTGTCTGTGTACTCGGGTGTTTTTTTTGTTGAGACAGGGTCTCACTCTTTCACCCAGGCTGGAGTGCAGTGGTGTGGTCTCGGCTCACTGCAACCTCTGCCTCTGAGGTTCGAGCAAGTCTCCTGCCTCAGCCTCCTGAGTAGCTGGGATTACAGATGCCTGACACCCTGTCTGGCTAATTTTTATATTAAATATTTTTAGTAGAAATGTGGTTTTACCATGTTGGTCACGCTAGTCTTGAACTCCTGACCTCAAGTGATTTGCCCACCTTAGCCTCCCAAAGTGCTGGGATTACAGGTGTGAGCCACCACATCCGGCCTGTATTCAGCTTTTGTTTTTGTTGTTGTTTTTGAGACAGAGTCTTGCTCTGTCGCCCAGGCTAGAGCGCAGTGGTGCAATCTCAGCTCACAGCAACCTCCACTTCTGGGTTTAGGCAATTCTCATGTCATACCCTCTCGAATAGCTGGGATTACAAGCATGCACCAACACACCAGGCTAATTTTTGTATTTTCTGTAGAGATGAGGTTTTGCCATGTTGGCCTGGCTGGTCTTGAACTCCTAGGCCTTAAGTGATCCACCCACCTCAGCATCCCAAAGTGCTGGGGTTACAGGCATGAGCCAAGGCGCCTGGCCCTGTATTCAGCTTTTAACAACATTTTATGCATTCCTCTCCAGGATCTATTTCCTTTCTCTGTGAATATGAAAGGGAAGGGATCTAGCTCCACCACGGGAATAGGTAAGATGAGAAGTAACTCAGCACATAACCTTAAAAGGCCACAGACTAGCTAAGAATGCGCTGCACAACTTACATGGATAAATATTTAGAACTTTTCACTTTACATTTCAATTCTCAGCTATCTAGCTCCAGTCAAGCAATGGGCAGGGTATGTTATTTAAAGTCCTTGAATAATCAAACTGGATGTGAGCTTACATGCACTAAACTTTGGGCACATTTTCCATATAAAAAATACTGTAGGCCAGGTGAGGTGGCTCACACCTCTAGTTCCAGCACTTTGGGAGGCTGAGGCGGGGGACCTGCTTGAGCTCAGGAGTTCAAGACCAGCCTGGGCAACATAGTGGGACCTCATCTCTACAAAAAATAAAATAAAAGTTAGTTGGGTGTGGTGGTGCATGTCTGTGGTCCCCGTACTCAGCAGCTGAGGCGGGAGGATCGCCTGGCTGCAGTGAGCAGTGATCGCACCACCACGACTGCACTACAGCATGAGCAACAAAGAGCCCCGTCTCAAAAAAATTTTAAAAACCAAAACACTGCAGCAACACATCACAGTGACCTTTGCCTTTGTGCTTTCACGTCTGTGTTCTGCCCACAACGTCAGGCTCAGGCTCCTTCACACTAGAGTGAACACATATTTAGTCTCCGTGTGGTCCTTACAGCACACACTTTACTCAGACGTGCGGTATTCTGTGAACTAGAAGCTTCACTGCTGCACATGCTGGCTGCTTCCAACTGTTTGCTGCTCTAACATAAGGTTTTTTTTCTTCTTTTTTTTTTTGAGATGGAGTCTCATTATGTTGCCCAGGCTGGAGTGCAGTGGCACAATCTTGGCTCACTGCAACCTCCATCTCCCAGGTTCAAGTAATTCTTGTGCCTCGGCCTCCTGAGCAGCTGGAACGACAGGCACACACCACCATGCCTGGCTAATTTTTGTATTTTTAGTAGAAAACAGGTTTCACCATGTTGGCCAGGCTGGTCTAAAACTCCTGACCTTAGGTGGGATCTGCCCACCCTGACCTCCCAAAGTGCTGGGATTACAGGTGTGAGCCACCACGCCAAGCCAAGTTTTTATCTTTCTTTACATCGTTTCCTCATGATAAATTCTCAATAAATTACTGAACAAGATGGGACAACCACTTTTAGCATCCTTAATATGTAGAATTTTTAGTCGTGATAGAATTCCCACCAAGAAAGGGGGGAAGGGGGTTGTCTCTCTTTCATCTCTCAAGTAGAGAGAAGCTTGGCTCCATCTGTGTCCTGGTGTGAGGAGGGCACAGAGGAACAGTGTCCACCTCCTGCACAGTAGGTCTAGTGGGGGACAGGCGGGTAGGTGCCATACTGCTGTGGGCCTGCAGGTCCCTGAATCAGGCCTGAGTGCTGCCATCCACTGGACAAGAGGCATGCTGGAGCTGCTCGGAATCAGCCAGGGAGGATGCCTGAAGGGCAGTGAAAGCCCAGCAAACCCTCCCTATAGTAAGTGGCTAATAAACCCAGGGAGCCAGGAAAGAGGCCAGCTGGAGGAACACACATGGCTGCGTGCAGGCCTGCCTCTTGGAAAGTGCAGTGAAATGCTGGGAGATGAGAGGGAAGGCAGATTTGAGAAGAACCATGAAGCCCAGGCGTGCATGAGAGCGAGAGCGCAAGCCTGTGAGTTTCCAGCACTGAAACGCTCAGCACGTGCAGCCCTCTTGACATCGATCTGTCTATAGATCCAAGAAAATGGAAACACACCCCCACGCAAGCATTTGTACATGGATATTACAGCTGATTTGCTGAGTCCAAGAAGTCGACTACAAAAGACCCTATGTTGTATGAGTCCATGCACAGGAAACGTCTAGAAGTAGTAACAAAGACAGAACCTAGAGGAGTGGCAGCCAGGGGCAAGGGCTGGGAGTGGGGTTGCTACTGGGTATAGGGCTTCCTTCTGGGGTGATGAAAATGTTCTGAAATTAGACCACGGTGAGAGTTACACAACTTTGTCAAACTACCAAAACCCACTGAATTGTTCACTGGAAATTGGTAAATTTTATGGTATGGCACTATTGTCTCAAAGCTGTTAAAAAATTGACCCTGTCACATAACGTTCCTGCTCTCTTCAGCTCTCCCCTAGTCCCCCGAAGCTGACCTTGTCAGGCTGGGAAACCACAGTTAGTGAGGCAGGCAAAGGGCAGAACCCTAAGCGGGGTGGAGAGGACAGAAGGGCCTACTCTGCTGTCTCCATTGCAGGGGTCTGAGCAGTAGCAAGGCCTAGCTGGGGAGGGAGGAGAAAATTTACCTTTAAATCAAGTTCACAGCTGTGATAATTATTTAGAACTGATATTTTATATCAGTGATTTGAGACTACATTACTGATTCTTTGAGATGAAGGTCTTGCTCTGTCACCCAGGCAGTGGTGCGACCTCGGCTCACTGCAGCCTCGATCTCGTGGGCTTGAGAGATCCTCCAGCTTCAACGCCCCCAGTACCCAGGATTACAGGCACACGCCACCACGGCAGGCTCCTACGTTAGTGATTTAAAGTGATGAAATCTCACTTTCTAAGAGTCATCAGAATGGTCATGGAGTTGCCTAAATCTGTATCCAGAAGATCTGTGTACAATTTAAATGGAGGGACAGAAACCAGGTTTCCTCTGGTTACATGGAGAAGTCCTGCCGGTTTCGGATTCCAGCTACAATCAGAATGAGCCCCTCCGAATGGTGCCCTGAATCCAGGCTCCCTAAGCTGGACTCTGTGCTGTTTCTTATTTGGTCTAAACACATCATCATCAAAGTTGCTGTCACTCATATTTTTGCCCATGATTCAACAAGCACCTCAACTACTTGTGATGGGTACACACACTTCCTCTTTAGAGGCCATGTGTGTAGGGATCCTGGCTCCAGCACTGTCATCATGGGTCATGTGTTACCTGACCCCGAGTCTCCATGTCCTCATCGGAGTGGTCAGGTGCCTGAAACTGAGGGCTGCCAGGTTTCCACTCTCCTTCCCGGATGCTCAGAATGAACCATCAAGTGCCCACAAGAATGGCCTCTGCTCTGTAAGTTTGGGGTCTAAAGAAGCCCACCCTGACCCCGGCATGTCCTCCTAAGGCTCTGGCAGGACCTCCCTTCTGCAGCCCTGGGCCGCTCTCTTCATGTGCAGCTGCACGTCCTGCTCCCTCCCCACTCTCCCTCTTCCCATCTGGACCATGAGCCCTCAGCACCTGGGACTCTGTCTTAGTCACCTTTGTATTGGGAGCATTTAGGACAGTTCCTAATACCTCAAAGACAAGCAGCAAATGCCTGACACACAAGTGAAGGAACGAACGAGAGATCATGTTGAGGCAGTAAATAAAACAGCACTACTCCCATTTCACCTCAGAAAAAACAAAGGGCTCATCCCAGACACGTAATCAAGGGCTGGGGGGCGAAGCCCTTCCCACACACGGATGACTAGGGGACAGGCGGAAACCCAAACTCACCGCAGGCAGAGCAGCTGTAAGGCCGCTCCCCCGTGTGCCGAATTCTGTGCTTTACTAATTTCCTTTGCATATTAAAAGACTTTCCACACTCATCACAGGTGAAGACTTTATCAGCCGTGTGTGTCTTCTTGTGCTCCTTCAAATTACTGAAGTTACTAAACCCTAGAGAGACCATAACAGGTGTTAAGCTGAAGGACAGAGAACATTTTAATCAGAAATCTTCAAGAAAAATAGGAAAACACTCAGCTGTACCTCGACCACAGATGTCACACAAGTGTGGTTTTTCTCCTGAGTGAATAATAATGTGACGCTGGACGTCGCCAGAGGCTGCAAACCTAGAACGTAATTTGAAAAGTCAATTAAGAGCCTTTCTACATTACTGTGGGCCTTTATAACTGTAGCTCACTGAGGGAGGAATATCTGCTCCTGACACTGTTCAGAATGGCATCTGAACTGGACTGGTTTCATTCGAAATATGCACTGAAAAAATCCTTTTTTTTTTTAAGGAAAGCAGAACATGATGCAAGTGTCTTGTTTTTAAAGCATTTATTTTCTACCTGATTTCATTACACTTTCTTCCTCAGTTTTATAGAGTGCAAGACCAGGTGCTCTATGGTTTAGCATCACTGCCTCAGGGGCTATGAAGAGAGTAAAAACGGAGTCGCACAGTTCAGAGCCAAGTGCCCCTTCCACCCTTGCAGTTCTGCCAAGGTTCCTGGGGTCTCGTGGGAGAGACTCTAGCTGGGTGCTGCCAACCCAAGGAGGATGACTTTGAGAGAGCCCGGAGTGAGTTCTGCCCTGGTCTAGCCACGTGCAACCCTGGCTCTTTTCACTATAAAATAAAATGCAAACAGGAGCTCAGAGTCTCAGGGACCAAGATGCATGGCCATCACCCTCCACTGTGAATATCCCCAGAAAATAAGCTCTTGTCTTTCTGAGCCACAGCAGAGACTTACACCTATCAGTCCTAACACTGAGAACAAGGGAACTAAATGAAGAAAGGGAACCAGCATTCACTGAGCAGATGCTCTGTGCAGATGATCAGTTACATTTTCTTTTTGAGACAGAGTCTCATGTGTTGTCCAGGATGGAGTGCAATGGTGTGATCTTGGCTCACTGCAATCTTCACCTCCCAGGTTCAAGCGATCATCCTGCCTCAGCCTCCCAAAGTGCTGAGATTACAGATGTGAGCCACCACGTCTGGCCCAGTTACGTGTTTAACAACCATTATCCCACTTAATCGTTCCTCAACACGGCCAGGCAGGCATTTTCACTCCCATTTTCCAGATGGGAAAACCAAGTTCAGAGACGGTTACTAACTTGCCTTAGACAATAATTCCAACCCAGGCCCTCAGATGCGGAAATCTATATTCTTTACTTTCCACTATGCTTGATAGCAGAGTATGTTACATTTGGAAGAAGATGCTGCGTATAGACCTGGTTTTAAACACATGCCTTGGCCGGGCAATGTTGCTCACACCTGTAATCCTAGCACTTTGGGAGGCCAAGGTGGGTGGATCACCTGAGGTCAGGAGTTTGAGACAAGCCTGGTCAACATGATGAAACCCCATCTCTACTAAACATACAAAAATTAACCGGGAGCGGTGGCATGTGCCTGTAATCCCAGCTATTTGGGAGGCTGAGGCAGGAGAATTGCTTGAACCCAGGGGGTGAGGTTGCAGTGAGCAGAGATTGTGCCACTAAACTATAGCCTGGGTGAAAGAGCAAAAACTCCGTCTCAAAAATAAATAAATAAAAAATAAGCACATGCCTTACTCCGAAATGGAATTCAGAAGGTTCAGATTTCAAACCCCATGCAAAACAAGACACGCAGTGACTAGCAGTGAAGTGACACCATCTGAGGCTGCAGGAGGCCTCTGCTCCTCGGCATCTGGAATGGGCAGTGGGCAGCAGATGATACTGGGCCCCGAACTTGGCTTTCAGTGTTCAGGTAGCTATAGCAGAAAGGGAGATGTGCTGCCCTCTGCAGCTTTTGTTTGCTTTCTATCATTGGCAGAGACAATAGTTTTCCTGAAACTGAATCTAGAGTCGCTTCCTCCTTGGCTTTCCCCAGCATGTGCTGACACTGAATGTGAGGACTCTGATTTCTAATTCATCCCATGACTATCTCTTGCCCCAAGACGCTTCAGTATGAATCTGTAAGAGGCAGACACTCTGGACCATTTATTTTTATTTTTATTTTTGAGACGGAGTCTTGCTCTGTCGCCTGGGCTGGAGTGCAGTGGTGCGATCTTGGCTCACTGCAGCCTCTGCCTCCTGGGTTCCAGAGATTCTTCTGCCTCAGCCTCCTGGGTAGCTGGGATTACAGATGTGTGCCACAACGCCTGGCCAATTTTTGTATTTTTAGTAGAGATGGGGTTTTGCCACAGTGGCCAGGCTGGTCTCAAACTCCTGACCTCAGGTGATCCGCCCGCCTTGGCCCCTCAAAGTGCTTGGATTACAGGCGTAAGCCACTGTGCCCGGCCTGTACTGTTTATTTTTATGGTCCCATATAGCACTTAGCATACAGCAGGCATCTAAAAAATGCTGAATCAATGAATGATTAATAAATGAATGTAAAAGCTACATAGCCAAAGTGCGCACAGAGCTTCGTGACTAGTGTAGTCCCGGCTGACGCCTGTTGTTCTGGCACAACCACCAGATGACGGAGTACGAGGCCTGACTGACATATAGCCAAGGGTGGGAAGGGGGGTTCAGGGTGCCACCTGCACACACAGCAGGGAGGACCTCCTCATTTACACCACGGTGCAGAGAATTCCAACTGCCAGGCACTTTATTCCATCTCAAGGATCAGATTCTTTCCCCAGGTCAAAATCCTACCCGCCCAGAAAGACTCAGTTCCCTTCTCCCAGGGACGGAACTCTCACAAGCTCTTACAGGCCCACGGCTTGTGGCACCTTCCACCACCTCCTTGTCTCCTGAAATCTAGTCGCTTAGCTGGCAAGTCCCATTTCCCCTGGTAGACAGTCACCTCCTTGGGGGCATTAATCTATTATATTTTCAGAGACATTTTTAGAATGAATGAAAATTTCAGTATAAAATAATTTTGTTCCACATAAAGCCCCATATCCTCTTTGGGGCTCCTGTCCTAGATTTTCTTTCTTTGAATTAACGTTTCTTTTTATTATTCTCTTATGTGTCATGTGTAAAGCCAGAAGGTTTGAATTTAACCTGTTTTCTGCAGTGGCAGAGTCAGCCCACATGTGGCTCATCTGTGAGCCACCGCTTCGGAGGACACTGACTTCCAGAGACACTGAGACTCAACAGGCTCCCTTCCACACAGAAGAACATGCCCAGCACTGACCTCTTTCCACAGATCTCGCAGATGTACGGTTTGTCACCAGAGTGTCGTCGTAAGTGAGTCTGTAAGTTACCTGCCTGAAAAAAGAGGAAAAGAAAAACACACCAATAATGAAAGGTTTTTGTTTTTTAAATTATATACATTCAAAAGGAAAACTGACACATTTAGTCAGGTTTCAATCCAACTTCCAGAAGAAGATGAGATACACACAACTCAAAAGAAGCCACGTGCAAGGGGATCAAGAACAGCCAGAGTGCCTGGCCACCTGCTGCACATGGCATGCATCTCTACACCATCCTCCATGTGAGCCCTTGGCTATGTCCTAGCTCAGGCACGTACTATGCAGTGCTTCCCTCTTACATAGCACCCTGTGGAGGCTGCTTTGGTGGTTGTCAAGCCTGTACTTTAAACAGGCCTTGATGTATCTTATTTGGGCCATGTATTTAAAACATTATTTAAAAAAAAAAAAAAAGCACCATACATCCTTATTTCAGTGTTGTTTCTTTCTAAAAAACATGCTTTTGTTCATAAAGAAGGAAACAGATTTCTAAAAAGTACTTCCTCTGGCAAGTACACGTGGTTCTTTCTGACAGGTGTCTTATCTTTACCTTTGTACAAAAGTGCAAATCAGGAGGATCACAACAGCCTCTCAGGTGCTGGGCCACTGTGTTCCTAATTTCTGAAACTAGCAAGGCTTTGCCAAGAATGAAACGGAGATCATCAGATGGATTTCTATTTACTAATCAATAGGAAATCAATCTTAAATTACCTAAAGTACAGTGAAATTAAAACTGCAAATGCCTCAGATATTTAAAAAGCTACTTGCTAATGTTTCAAATTAGGATTTGGAAAATCTTCCATTGCTGTAATTAAGTTAATAGTCTCAACCTGTCATTTTTCCCCATTTTAATTTTGTATAGTGTCTCATTATAAAAAAAAAAAAAAAAGAAAGAAAGAAAAAAATGCACTGAAATGAGCTAATATACCCAGTGGTAAGGCTGGCATCATGCACAAGATAAGCAAAAACCAAGAATGAATACTAGCCAACTAACACATGTGACTTTTTGAATTTGCAAATTGTATTTTAAATAAAATGCAAAGATGAAGATTCATGGTTAAGGTTTGAAGATGAGTTTGATATCGACCTGTGAGTGGAAACTAGAACTCCCAAGTATCAAAAAATGCCATCTGTGGACTATACAACATGGAAGATTCATCATGTCTGTCAAACGCTAGGAAACAGAGTTAGACATCACATTTAAGAATATGATAAATATGGCTTAGAAAAAACCTGAGATTTTCAGTAACCAAAGAGAAAGAGTTTGGAAAAACTTTGGAAAATATACAGCTTTTAACAGAATGGCTACTAATAACAATAAAACAAATATCAACAGCAATATATACTTGCTGAACTGCAAATAAGGCCTTTATATGTACTATCAAATTACCACCTATTTTCTTGAGATAATAATACAACTAACACTGTATTCAGATAAACTGTACAACTACCATTGTATTCAGATGAATAAAGTGGTTGTCCCAGTTACATGGTGTGGCCAGAAATTAATACTGGTTGATGTGAATCTAAACTCCTCTACTTGTGAGGAAAACTTGAGGATGCACAAGTTTCTATGAATGAAATAGTATGTTTTGAATATTCAATATGACAGTAACTCTGCCACATAATGGAGAGTTAAAATAATACACCAGTGTTTTAAATTAGTCACTTGCAAATGTCAGAAAAGCTATCAGTTACATAATAATCTGCATAGCACCATCTGCTGAACTGTTAAATTAGAGCCCGCTTGTTTTCAGTTATTTTGTAAACTATGTATTATGATTGAAATGCATTCTGGGTCAATTCTTAGCAATGCTGCATTTTTCCTTTTTAAAAATGGCATAACAATTACTTGTTTTCAAAAGAAATATACTTGAATGATCTTCCATTTAATATTTTAAGTGGTAGGAAAAAAATGTTCTTTACCTATTTTGTACTAGAAATAGATAATGAAAATAATCTTTCTCTCTGATAAAGGAATGCATATTTCTGATGAACAATATAAAAGCAGATTATATAAAACTAATGGAAGAGCCAGGCAAAATATCCATTAATACATTCAGATAATTTATTCCAGGTTACACAGCAAACTCAGGCCCGGATTATTAGAGCTTTAGTCAATTTTTTTTTTTTTTTTGGTAAACTTTTGACATATTCTAGTACTACAGATATCCTAGGTGCACAGACCACATCTTAGAAATCATCTATAGTCGTGTCCATAAAAATTCTAGCAAGTGGTAATAACAATAATAGCTAGCATTTCTTAAGAACTTACTGTGAAGCTCTTTGCTAAGTTGCTGCAAAGAGTATTTAACTTAGTCATCACAATATCTTGTAAAGCGGTATTATTCATGTTTTACAGAGAAGTCAACATAGGCTCTGAGAGGTAAGACCCAGCCTTCGGTCATAAAACTGGGATTGAATTCACTAATTCAGGTTTGCCTAGTGACTCCAAAGTTTGAACTGTTAAACCTATGTTAAAGTTATTAGCAGTAAGTGAACTTTGATCCTTTCTAATACCATTTTAACTTCAGACGGAGTTGTTAAAATTTTTAACAGAAAAACTCTGCTGTACAGAAGAATTAACATCTGCCTTGAGCAATTTTTATAATAAACTCCTTCTGACAGGTACTTCAACCTCGGTAATTAAACATGAACAAACCCAGCATCTATCATCTATTTCCAATCATGAACACTCTTAACGGCAGCTGAGTGTTTATATGTAAAAAAAAAAGTCAGGAATCATAATCATTTAGAGATAAAAGGGATCCCAAATCTTTTCTTTTTTCTTTTGAGATGGAGTCTTGCTCTGTCACCCAGGCTGGAGTGCAGTGGCATGACCTTAGCTCACTGCAACCTCCACCTCCCGAGTTCAAACGATTCTTCTGCCTCAGCCTCCTGGGTAGCTGGGATTACAGGCCCATGCCACCACACCTAGCGAATTTTTGTACTTTCAGTAGAGACGAGGTTTCACCATGTTGGTCAGGCTGGTCTCGAACACCTGACCTCGTGATCCACTTGCCTTGGACTCCCAAAGTGCTGGAATTACAGGTGTGAGCCACCGTGCCCAGCCAGGATCCCAGATCTTAAACGTCAGCTAGCTCAGGAATTTCTAAACTTTAGGATTTCATGAGGCAATAAAATTAAAAAGAAAAAAATGTAAGGATTCACAGAGATGTCACTTAAATAATAATCACCCTTTTGATAAAATGACACTTAACAGTAAAAGTGTGGGAAATATAACCTTAGAGATGAAAATGTAATAGCTTGGGTAAAGCTCATTAATTGTCCTTATTTTTGTGTTTCCACCATGGATGGGTGACATTGTCACCTCTGGCATGAGTCCACATCAGCACCCTGGAAACGCCTCCCATACAGTAATCCTGCAGAGGACACTAACACCCCCGGACTTGGGCAGACAGCTGGCCAGACAGTGCTGCTGGGAGAGCCGCGCCTCTCAAAACCCATCTCTGTACCAGCTGCCCAGTGTTTCTATTTCTACCTGCTTGGGGGAACAAAAACAATCCTACTCCTCTCCCAAAGGACAGGGCATTACGCCTCATTTTCTTTCCAGTTTCTCACATGACAAGCGCTCAAAACTTGTCACTCTTTTGGTTTCTCTCCAATGCCCTCCAAACAGTCCATGTTCTACGCCACAAAGAAAACACTTCCCTCTGAGTGTGACTCAGTCACACTTTAAAGTATGACATGACTCTTCCTTGCAGAGATCTGGACATATACAGTGTCCAGTCTCATAGACAGATGCAGCCCCTGTTGTCACTCCAAGATGATGCTAACTTCCTTATGCTGGCGTTCTCATTATGTGGGCTGTGGTTAACTTTTTAAAAAAGACTAACACACTAAATACTAAATTCTCAGTAAGCAGGATGAGAGATTCTTATTTGTAAATATTATTATACAGGAGCAATCCAATTCCCTATAACCACAAACATTTATTCTAGTTCATTACAAGAAAAGAATGTTAGGCATACGGTGGAGGATGGGTGAGCAGGCATCCTCTACTACACATCTCTTTGCAGACAATCTGCTTTCTTGCTCCAGCATGCCAGGGACACAGTCTCGCCCAGTGCCTGCTTGTCTGCAGGGCTCACCTAAGCAACCTCTCAAACACTTCATGCCCTCATGCTGTCCCAAACACACCTTTCAGGTAGAAAGGACTACTGTCTTTTCTTTGCCCACATTGTTCCTGTAGATATGTCAGCATTTCCAACATTTCACTGTACTTGATCACTTACATGTCTGTTTCTTCCTCTAAACAATAAGCACTTGGGCTGGGCGCAGTGGCTCATGCCTGTAATCCCAGAACTTTGGGAACCGAGGTGGGTGGATCACGAGGTCACGAGTTTGAGGCCAGCCTGGCCAATATGGTGAAACCCTGTCTCTACTAAAAATACAAAAATTAGTCAGGCATGGTGTTGCATGCCTGTAATCCGTGCTACTCAGGAGGCTGAGGCAGAAGAATCACTTGAACCCAGGAGACGGAGGTTGCAGTGAGCCACAATCGTGCCACTGCACTCCAGCCTGGATGACAGAGCAAGATTCTGTCTAAAAAAAAATAAACCAATCTCCTAGAGGCCATGGCCATTTTTGTACCCCCCTCCCAGCATATGGCAGAGCTCATGGACAGCACATAGACACTGTAGGCTTGCAACAAACATTAAAACAGTTCCTTGTTCACCAAAATCCATACTTACTATGAACATAAAGCAGTAATATACATCTGAATACCATCACTACGTATGACTCTACAGTCATAGAAACCTAACAAAAGTACACAGACAAATATAGAAGGGAAGGATTTCTGGATCAAGCAAGGGCTACCTGTGGTAGGATTTAAGAGAGTTCGTACAGGTCAAGGGCTACAGTAGTAGTTCTCAACCTTGGCTGCATATCAAAATTGCTGAATTTTTAAAAATACCAACACCTGAGCCCCACTCCAAATCACAGAATCAGAATCTCTGATGTGAGCACCAGGCATCCGGGCCAGGAGAAAGGAGTGGAGGCGGACTGCAGCCTGCCTGAATATCTGGTTTTAATTTATAGGGTCAGCGATGTAGAGTCAGAGAAGGCATGAAAATGATGGAACTGCTACTCTCATCATAATTTAAATGTATAAAAGGCTTTCAGCCCTAGTTTTTCATTTCATCTTCCCAACAGTTCCGTGAAGTAGTAGTATCCTTATTTTAAAAATTAGAAAAATAAGTCCCAGAGAAGTTGCGACTGCTAATCATTAATGGTTATTAGTCTGAGTCTCATGATTTTGCCATCAAACTAAAACTGCTGAGATGAAAATGGTGGGGGCAGGGAGGTGCCTCAGAAAGATTGGCATCTGAGGGTCGTGAGGACAGACAGGACAGAAGAAAGTGGATGGCAACAGGCGAATGCTGGCGTTTCCTGAGGGCTTACTGGGTGCCAGGGACTGCTCTAAGGACTTGCCTTTATTAACTCATTACTCCTCACACTCTATGGGAGTAAGTGATCTTCTTATCAGTGTTTCACAGATAAGGAAACTGAAGGGCCAAACGGTAAGCTTGCCCAAAGTCACAGTGTAGTTAAGTCCCGACAGAGGCAGAGCTCAATTCTAGACTTTGCAGCCCCAGAGGCTGAGCTCTGAACCCCAGGCCAGACTGGCAGGAAGAATGGGGGTGGGGGTGGCTCATCAAGAATGGCAGCTGGACTGATGAGCACTCAGCGCAGCTCGTCAAATCCTTCCTGAACACCTGCTGGCTCTGGGTGTTCTCCTGGATGGGAAAGAAGACACAGCCCCAGGCCCAGCCCAGAAAAACTAACCGTCCAGGGGGATACAACCCAACCGAGTACAAGAAGGGAGACACAACGACTTGCTGAATCCCAGCAGGCAGGGGGTCAAAGAGTGAGAGGGTGAAGAGTCATTAAGGTGGCAGGTTTGGGTGTGTGAGAAAAGGAACTGACACCCTCAACAGAGGAAGGGAAAAACTGGAAGAGCCAGCTCTCGGGGGAATGCCAGAAAACACGGTGCCTGCCATTTCCACAGTGTCTCAGCTCCCGAGGCACGCACTGCTGCCGCAGGATCTACCATGCTCTGTGCGAGACAGTCGTGCTGGTGGCCGTGCCCTGAAGAGCTGCGCCCTCACGCCCTGGAGCAGCTTCTATGTGATTTACCTCTGGAAGCCCCGGGCGCCGCACAATAGTTACCTTCTGTTTCAGAGAGAAAGTAGGTTCCCACAAGCCATTTTCTATAAAACATTAGGTCTCGAGGTTTCTTTGTGTCCCATGCCCAGCGCAGTACCTGGCCCATGGGAGGGTATAACGAACGCTTCCTGAAGGAGTAAAGGACTACGTGTCCAAATGACCTTAAGAGGTCAGCTAAAGGCAGCAGTCGAAACAGGGAACAAAACTTGTTTCATCTTTTTTCCAACATCCCACAATCTACAGTCCCAACAAGAATAAGGAGATTACTTGTCTTTGGCCTATGCCAGCACAATGTGCAGCCTCCAGGTACACCAAGCTCAAGGTTGTTGACTGACCTTCATTCGTGAAACGGAAGACATATACTAAGTTTGGACTCATCCTTAGTGAGGGAAAAAAGTACTGTAAGAATTCACATGTGAAAAGTGCTATTTTTCTCTCAAAGAACTAGAAATCTGTTTTCTTGAAAAAATTTTTTCCTGATTTATTCTGAAGGCTTTAAGTTACAGATATAATCAGAGGCTTCTCTCACAAGTACAAAAGTATGTCTCATTTCCAATAAAATAACACTGTTTCAGGTTTCCAATTATTAACAATAAATAAGAGTATTCCCACCTGAGAGAAATGTTTCCCACAAATGTTACATTCAAAAGGTTTCTCACCTAAAACAAAACAAAACAACAACTTGTAAAATCATTACTAATATTTCTTCAATCATTTTTTGTTTAAATGACCTCCTATGTACAGTCAAAATGACATTATGTTCTGTATCATAACGGTATGAAAATGGGGAGTGTCTGCCTCCTCACAGTTATCTCTTGCCTTTATTTCTACACAGAGATGACAAAAGTTATACATATATATAGAGAGAGTCAGAGTCCTGCTCTGTCACCCAGGCTGGAGTGCAGTTGTATGATCTCGGCTCACTGCAAACTCCGCCTCCCAGGTTCAAGCGATTCTCCCACCTCAGCTTCCCAAGTAGCTGGGATTATAGGTGCCCACAACCACACTGGCTAATTTCTGCATTTTTAGTAGAGATGGGGTTTCACCCATGTTGGCCAGGCTGGTCTTGAACTCCTGACCTCAAGTGATTTGCCTGCCTCAGCCTCCCAAAGTGCTGGGATTACAGGTGTGAGCCACCGTGCCTGGCCAAAATCTGTATTTTCCTCTAAAATATTAAACAGTTCTCCAAATAGAACCTATGTTAAAATCCAATGTATTTATCTACATCAAAGAAGACTCACATTCTGGAAGTGGTCTTTTCCTGTAGTCAAGATGAGTTTTCCTGCCGAGCAGACGATCCTGCTCACTTGTTCTTTGGCCTGATGCCACTTAACCACCAATCCCTAACAGTCATAGGGTCACTTGTTCACACCACACCAGGTATGAACACAGAGAACCCCAAACAGAATGGGACCTCCTGAAGCATGAGTGTGACAGGGAAAGTGTCCCTTGCTGCAGTCTTCCTGCCTTGGTCGCTCAAGGAAGAAAGGAAGCTTTCATTATGGGAGATGTGCTCCTCTGCCTACTTCTTTATCACCTCTAATTTCAGTAACTGAATAACTGCACTTGGGGATAGAATAGATTGTAAGAATGGTACTTTACTACAGAAAAACCACAGCTGTAGGCTGGGCACAGTGGTTCATGCCTATAATCCCAGCACTTTGGGAGGCTGAGGCAGGCGGTTCACAAGGTCAGGAGTTAAGAGACCAGCCTGACCATCATGCTGAAACCCCGTTTCTACTAAAAATACAAAAATTAGCGGGGTGTGGTGGCACGCACCTGTAGTCCCAGCTACTCAGGAGGCTGAGGCAGGAGAATCGCTTGAACCCAGGAGGCAGAGGCTGCAGTGAGCCAAGATCGCACCACTGCACTCCAGCCTGGGCAACAGAGTGAGACTGTCTCAATTTTAAAACAAAAACAAAAACAAAAACACAGCTATTCTGAAATGTGGTCTATAGAAAATGATCTGAATTTAAAAGCACACCCAGTGGTACTGCCTTTGATCTGATTAAATATAACCCTAATGAATAGACTTTAAATATCGAGAACCTTTCATTTTCCCCATTTCCCTCAAGTCAAATGGTTTCATTAAGATCTTCTTTAAAAAGTATCAACAATGATTTCCCTTCCTACTATATTGTTTGGTCTTGGTGCCTTGAAGAAAGCAGCTTGCTCACTTTCTGGGCTCATTCTAGAATTTATATATAGACACACATGCACACACACACACACACATTTGAGATGGAGTCTCGCTCTGTTGCCCAGGCTGAAGTACAGTGGTGTGATCTCAGCTCACTGCGGCCTCCGCCTCCCAAGCTCAAACAAGTCTCCTGCCACAGCCTCCCAAGTAGCTGGGATTACAGGTGCCCATCACCATGCCTGGCTAATTTTTATATTTTTAGTAGAGACGAGGTTTCACCATGTGGGTCAGGCTGGTTTTGAACTCCTGACCTCAAATGATCCGCCCACTTCGGCTTCCCAAAGTGCTGGGATTACAGGTGTAAGCCACTGTGCCTGGCTATATATTTTTATTTTATCCTGAAAATGTCTAATGGCTTCCTCAACCCAGAATAATTATATTTATATTATTACTATATTAATAATTATATTAATTCTGTATTCTAATAAATGAAACTGCGTTTATGTCTGAAGTTATTGGGGGTGACAGATAATAAGTTCAAGCCCCATAAGAGACATAAGAATTTGAAAAGAGAGAGGTCACCAGTTACTAAAACTAATAAATGACCAATGTTAACAATTCTACTCCAGTGAGCCTCAGATTTTTTGGCCTCGGGACCCCTTCACACTCTTAAAATTGAGGTCCTAAAAAGCTTTTGTTAATATGAGCTACAACCCATATTAACTACATGTGTGTGTGTATATATATATATATGTGTATATATATATATATATATATATATATATATAATTGATATCTACCATATTAGAAATGAAAACAGAGTCATCTTTAGAACAGATATATACACACTTCACTGGCCATCAAGGTGAGGACTTCATCACACGCCATGTAGCCTTGGGCAGACTAACTGTACACTCATGAGGAGGAAAAAACAAGTAACATCTTAGACTATTTTGAAAATAGTGTGGGCCGGGCATGGTGGCTCACGCCTGTAATCCCAGCACTTGGGAACGGCGGATCACCTGAGGTCAAGAGTTCGAGACCAGGCTGGCCAACATGGTGAAACCCCACCTCCACTAAAAATATAAAAATTAGCTGGGCATGTTGGCACATGCCTATAATCCCAGCTTCTTGGGAGGCTGAGGCAGGAGAATTGCTTGAACCTGGGAGGCGGAGGTTGCTGTGAGCTGAGATTGCACCATTGCACTCCAGCCTGGGTAAGAGCAAAACATTGTCTCAAAAACAAAACACAACAAAAACAAAACAAAAAACAAAACAAAAGACTGTTGGCCTCACAGACCCCCAAAAGGGTTCCCTAGACCATACTTTTGAGAATTGCTGCTCTTCTCAGTATAGTATTTATGTCCCTGTAAGTATCTTTGCCATGACTGTATCTGTCATTCAAAGAGGTTCTCCCAGAATAAACAATTTTTGATTCCTTTAAAAGCTAAGCAGGTAAGTTTCACAAAAATAAAAAATTACAGCCATCAGGCCACGCATGGTGGCTCACGCCTGTAGTCCCAGCACTTTGGGAGGCTGAGGTAGGCAGATCACTTGGGGTTAGGAGTTTGAGACGAGCCTGACCAAAGGGTAAAACCCCATCTCTAC
>NW_016107432.1:9101315-9106771 GCF_001604975.1 Cebus imitator
TGTCCCCCCGCCATTTCCCCCCAACAGACCCCAGTGTGTAGTGCTCCCCTCCCTGTGTCCATGTGTTCTCATTGTTCAACACCCACCTATGAGTGAGAATATGTGGTGTTTAAAGCTGATTCTTATAAAGTTTACCTCCTGCCTCCCAAATCGGAATTTTACAAATTAGATACTCAAATTCCTTCCAAGAGAACTTTTAGAATTATTCAAAGTAAATTATGTTAGTCTAAATTGATCTACATTATGCTTTCAAAAAATAAGCTTAATCTAATTCTAAAAAGGCAACTAAATATAGCTTATCCATTTTAGAATTAATTTAAAATTCTGAGTGCACCAAACTTACTATACTTCTTTAGAGACAGATGGTTTGTCACATAAAAACAGTTGAAATAAAAATTAAAATGTGCACCTTTTTAAAGTGGCTCTATAAAACCATTTACAAAACTTTGTCAGATGCATCACCAAAAGTATAAAACAAAAAGTTAGCTAATGCCCCTTATTTTGTTCAAAAACATCAATGACATAAAGCAACAGCAAAACTTCTTACAAAAACAAGAAGAGCCAGTGGTGTCTGAACATCTGCATTACATCCTTCCCGTCTGCCTGTGGGTACTGAATCAGTGTACCTGTATGAGACCGTTTATGAAGCTCCAAGTTGCTTGGGTGTTTAAAAGGTTTCCCGCATAATTCACACGCGTATTGTCTCTGGGACTGAAGTGTCTGGGACTGGTCCTCCAGTGCTGCCGGGTCTTCGGGCCTCTCCGTCTCACTAATGCAATTATAATTCTCACAACTGACAGGTTCTTCACTTTCTTTTTCTTCAGTACTTTGGCTGCTAGTTTTCTCTAGGGTATTTTCACTAGCAGATTCCACCCTCTTTGTTAAACCATCATCCGACTTGGGTTCAGATGTTTGCTCTGTGACTTTAGGAAATTGAGTTTCTTCAGATGAATGGCCTTTTTGAGCCTCATCTGCTTGACAGGTTGTTGGCATATGGCGTCTGACTCAGGGTCTGGGGCAGAGTCATTCACAGGCTGGGCCAGGAAGTTAGAAGGCAAGTGCTCGGAAGACTCCAGGGTGCATTCGGCATGACTGACAGCACAAGGCTGGCTTTCTATCGTGGTAAGGTCTGCGGAGGTGCTGAAAGCACAAGGCTGCTCAACGACTCGCTCCTGACTGGGACAAGCTGCGTGTTTATGGTACTGCTTACTGTAAAAGTTTCTGAGTTTGTAATAGTGACTTGGCTGTTTGAAAGGCAGTTCTGTGCAGGTGCCGTCTGAAGTATCAGGGGCTTGTTTTGCTATTTCACCTGTGGAGTGATGAAGGTTCACTGAGGGTGAAGCATGTGAATGCGATTCATCCAACCCTTTATTATGCTGTGTGTCTGCCGAACATTCTGGCAGTAAGTGAGGAGAGTAGGTGTTTTCACTGTTAACACAAGTGGCATCGGGGGTCAGGGTGCTTTGCAGAGACAACGTACTGTTACTAGGCATGCCAGGTGGCTGTTCTACAGTGGCTGATTTTAAAAATGTGTGACACAGACTCAGAACATTTTGAACTTGCAAACACTGTGCTGTGTCCAGCATTACTTGTATATTGTCCTGGTTAAGCTCTAGATGAGAAGTATACATGAAGTCCAGGATCTGCCCTATGCCACTGACATTTTTAATATTCAAGTGAAAGACATCATTCTTCTGGCTTGAAGAATTCTGAAAGAGGCTCCTGATAAAAGAAAGAATATCTGTTTACAGTGTCAAAAATTCATACCATCTTTTTCTTATAAATAACATTCATATATTAATATTAAAAAATACTATCCTATGAATGTCAAGACTTTTAACACAAGTACATTTTAATCCTTTAAAATAATTTAGCAAACCATCCAACTAAATAATTCAGATGAATTAAATTAGTGGATTGAGTATTCAAACTTCAAATATATCTCAAAGTAAATTTTTGGAATATACTCAATTTTACAAATTAAAAAAAAATTACATATAGTAATATGACTGATAAACCATGAATCAAGAAGATTCTAAGATAATTCCCAATATGACCTACTTAAGAAATAAAAGTTTGCTCTAAATAGTTTTCAAAATGTAATTATCTTGCTCTAAATAGTTTTCAAAATGTAATTATCCATATACGTTAATTATATACCAATAGAGTACACAAAACTAAAGAATATACTGTTTTCCATATTTCATAGTCTGACAAGTATTATATTTCAGGCCACAAACCATATAAACAAATATTTCTACATCCAAGTGCCTAGAAAATTTAAAATAAAATAAAAATAGCTAGAATAAACCAACCCTCCACATACATTCTTTGTAACCAGTAATTTTTTTGGCTGTTAGGTTTTTCAGCAACCCAGGGGTTCAAAAACCAACAGTAAGAAAAACCCTATGAGTTAATGAAGAATAAAAGGCACTCTAAAGCCCAGGCACTTTATTCTGGATATAAGCCACGGTCACAGGTGAACAAATTTGTATTATGTATGAAATAATAAGCTCAGGTATGTAAATTGAAAACATTTTGTCAAATACAGTCACCTATTTCCCCTAAACAGCCTTCAGTTCTGTTTCTAAGTGGAAAACAGCCTGATATCACAATATCAAATTTTAATTGTCCTGGGAAGACAGAAAAAACAGGTGATAGCAAACTCAAGAGTTTGGGACCATTTTGCACAGGAAAAAAACCTGCTACCTACCTCAAGAAGCTGATGCACTACAATGTGTAATGTGGCCTATACAATAACTGAGACTTAATTTGATGATTCAGGATTCTCAAGGAAAGAGCAAATCATGTCCCACGTTGTCTACTAGAGCAGTAAAACCGTATGCATTTTGGAAACAAAAAGTACTTTAAAAAAGAGACTTTGTATGTAAAGATAGATAAATCTGCTAACTACAAAATGAACTTATGCAGAATCACTTAACTCTAACATTTTTTTTTTTTTTAAGAGACAGAGTCTTGCTCTGTTGCTCAGGCTGGAGTACAGTGGCACGACCACGGCTCACTGCAGCCTCCATCTCCTGGGATCCTTCCATCTCAGCCTCCTGAGTAGCTGGGAATACAGAATAATATTTAAATAAGCTGAAAAACAACTTCTTGGTATTATTTTTTATAAATAAATATTTCATATAAGCCAAAATGATTATAAAGTTTTTGTAGAATATTCCAATGAGAAACAAAAGCTAAAATGCTTTAATTAAGAAAAAAAAGAAAAGAAAAACACAATACACAGAATATGTTTTTCCCTCTCTGATTTCTTATCACAGAAAAATTCTAACCAAGAACTTAATTCCTCCACCATTTTATGTTGAAAGGATGGGAAATATATGTAGAAGACTGACAACCAGAATTATTAAAATGGAAGACAAAGAACCAAAATACTTTCAATCATCCCAAATTCATTTTCATTAAGAGCCTCTTTTCTTTTCAGGTTACTCTAAACACAAAAGCAAAAATAATAAACATGATTAACAAACTTAAAAATTAAAACAAAAAACTCTTACAAAATCCAATGTGTTATGAAAAGATAAAGATAGTGAAACCTAAGGAGAACAAAATATGGTCAAAATACTTCCATACTAGAAGAGCTTTACCCTCAATTCACAGCTGGGAGAATGAAGTCTAAAATACCTACCTAAAATACTGGCTGAATGCTGCTAGCACATTCTTATGTGCTTTAAAGCAGACTCCTTTTACCACCAACATACAGTCACAAAGCAGGCCTTGGATTCGCTGCTCATGCAGTTGCTGGAGGAGATGGCAGCTGTGGGTAGCAACTGGGTCCATGCTCAACCATTCAAGAGACCTACAGCAAAAAATCACAAATACGACAGATATTCTCAAGGACCTCACTGGAAACTAAATGGCATTGAAAATCACTGATTGATCTGTGCTTCACTCTCCCATTATAGTTTCACACATACACATGTGCATGCACACGCGCACACACACACACACACACACACACACACCTCTGTTTCTAAGGCATCTAGACCAGTGCTGTTCAACAGAATTATCTGTCATAATGGAAATGATCTCTATCTGCACTGCTCAATACAGTAGCCATTGGCTACATGGCCACTGAGCACTTAAAATGTGGCTGAGGGACTGAAATTCTAATTTAATTTATATTTTAAAAGTCACAACATTGGCTGGGCGCAGTGGCTCACGCCTGTAATCCTAGCACTTTGGTAGGCCGAGGTGGGTGGATCACCTGAGGTCAGGAGTTCAAGATCAGCCTGGCCATCATGGTGAAACCCTATCTTTTTTTATATTAAAAAATAAAAATTTTAAAAAGCCACAATATTTAAACAGTACAAATCTAGAATAGGACCATGCCAATACTATATGTACTTCTCTTGTGTCTACTAAGGAATGTATCAAATGAAAAATAATATACACATATATAAAGAAGTATAAGGTGACAGAAAAGCCAGCTGGCTGAGATCAAATCCATATTTATCCAACATGTATTCACAGGTCACTGAATCAGAAGTTGGGAAAATCAGGAGCCTACTTTGGGAGATAAGGTACAGGTCAAAATACCTACCACCATCAGAAATGATATAAGAGGCATCACAAAGCAGCAGGTCTCCTCACTCGTGCCTTTGTGCTTCTCTAAGGCACTACTTGAGCAGACGCCTGAAGGAAGGGAAGGAGTTGTGCAGGCACCTGGGCCAGAGAGAACAGCAAGCCCCAAGTCTCCGAGGCAGGAGCTTGCTGGGCTCAGGTGTGGCTGAGTGAGTGGTAGGAGACAACATACTAGAGGGGACACATGCCCAGCCTTGCAGGCCCTGTTACAAACCCTGACTCTGACCCCAAATGAGATGGGACGCTGGAAGTTTCACCATTCAGCATCTAGTCATCAACTGACTACTGTGTGCCAGGCTCTAGGGCTACAATAATGCATCAACCTCTCCAGGCCGCCACTCTCATGCAGTTTAAACTGTAGTGAGGTAAACACACACACAAAAGTGCATGACACACGACTAAACAAAATAGTTAAGAGCTAGACACTGAACACTCAGACCAGTAAGCTATGGTCTCGGGTGCCTAGGAGCGCAGTCTAGAAGGGGATGATTTATGGAAGAGAAATAGTCAGAAGAAATGGAGTCAGATTGGGACAAGATTATGAAGTTAAGGTGGCAGTCTTCGCTGGGCATGGTGATTCACACTTGTAATTCCAACACTTTGGGAGGTTGAGGCAGGAGGATCATTTGAGTACAGGAGATCAGTCTAGCAACATAGTGAGACCCTGTCTCTATGAAAAATAAAAACAAAAATTAGCTGGGCATGGTGGCACATGCCTGTAGTCCCAGCTACTTGAGGGGTTGAGGTGGGAGGATTACTTGAGCCCAGGAGGTTGAGGCTGTAGTAAGCCATGATCACATCACTGCCCTCCAGTCTGGGTGACAGAGAGAGACCCCATCTCAAAAAAA